>NW_020455504.1:468580-537965 GCF_003342845.1 Nothoprocta perdicaria
GGAAAGGAAAGGAAAGGAAAGGAAAGGAAAGGAAAGGAAAGGAAAGGAAAGGAAAGGAAAGGAAAGGAAAGGAAAGGAAAGGAAAGGAAAGGAAAAGATTCCATACACTTGGGCAGAGTCAGATATGAGGCCTATTATCATAGGAAAGTTTCAGCATGAAGGGATTGATTATTTCAGATTATTGACTTTTTGTCAAAACTAGTATTTTTGCACCACTTTTTTTTTTTGTACTTTTCCATTATATTAAAAAAGCAAGGTTCAAAATAAAAGTTTTTTTAGAAAATTAAAAACTGTTCACAAAAAAATTGCTACATAGATTACAATTAGTTGAAATTTGAATTTTAGAATTACTAAACAGAAATGTTCTAAATGATTTGAAATATTTTTAGATTTTACATTTATGAATGAAAATTTTAACTTAATTTTCTGACAAAACAAGGAAAGATGTCCTGAAATATCCAAAATGCTTAAAACATGGAAAACAATGCAAAAGGACCCTTTCTTAGAGTCGACTGAATTTAGACTGAATGTTTTAAATGCTTTACAAACTAGATTTTAGTTTATAAGTACTGTAACTTTTATCTATTATATATTTTGCACTTTACTACCTGTTACTAAGATCTTTGCCCAGTTCTGAATTAATTCAATTTTTGTCATGTTCTCTTTTCTGCAGAAATATTTATTTGTGCTTTACCAATTCTGAGCACAACTACATTTTTTTTCCCTATAACAAATTTTCTGCTAATAATGAGTCATTTATTATTTTCAGTAACAGTTAAAACTCTCTGGATGATACTGTCTATATATAGAAACAATAGAAGAAAGGAAGGGTGGGAGGGTCAACATAAAAGAAAACTGACCCAAACAGCACTTTTGAAATGAAGCTGTGATGGCTGTGTACAGCTGACTGTCATGTCCTTCCAATCCCTTCTCATTCCAACTAATCTATAAGAGTGCTTAACTGTATCTTCATTGCTTCTAAATCTTACTGCATTTTCTTTCAGTTCAACCAACCATTTTATATGTTGCTCTCCTCTTTTGCCAAGGGTAAATACCAGTTATCCACCATTTAGCTATCCTTGCTTGGGTTTCTTCATTGCTGCTCTCTACCTATTTGTGAGAAATGTACTGTCAGACCTTACAAGAATCGTCTTATAAAACAGTATTTCACATACTGCTCTTTGATTTGAAGAGATAATGAACAGTAAAGGAGAAATAAAGAGGAACTGCTTTATCTCTAGATTTTCCATTAAACAGATGAGACAAAGACCTAAATCAATAGGCTGGACTGATAATGTAAATTGAAAATATTTATGCCATCAAGTGAAGAATTACAGTATTATAATTAAGCAATAGAACAATTCCCATAGATAAATGCAGAGTGCTAATTTGGTATCTCCTTCTGCTACAAACCAGTTGGGCATATGCATATTGATGTTGACAAAAGAACATGTAAGACAAAAGAACTAAAGCCACAAATTTTGAACATCTGATGTAAAGCTCCTAAAGTCACCTGATCTTCATTAGGTGTAATGATCACTTTATAAACTTTGTGTCCAGTAAAGATCCCAGGCTAAGCATAGAGCAGCTGTCGCAACGCCAAGATCACTCATTGTTGGAGAAAATTACAGCCCTTCTCCATGAGCAAGCCAAGCCAATGCAGGGGACATACACAAAACTCTGCACCTTTGTCAACAACCTTGCCATCATATTAAAAACTGTTAAAAACTAAATGATAAAAGGAGATCCTTGTAACCAGAGTGTTTCATTCTGTAACCCCATAGAACATAAACATTGCTCTGTACAACATTTAAAAATATGAACTATTATATAACAAACTTGTGGGAATTTGTCATGCTTTTTAGGGCTTAATAAGTGGGGAGCTTAGCATAAGTAGATAACATGGTATAGCATGGGGCATGAAGCTCAGAAGATCTCGCCATGTCACGGGAAGTTAGGAGCTTAGTAACTTACAGATAACGAAGCATACCATACAAGGCAAGAAGTAGAAATTAGCCTTCTGATTGGGCGGTGGGTGAGCTTCTGCTTTCCACTGGAGTATATATTTAAACTGAACAAAGCAATAAAGGCTATTTGCTGCATCCTCATATTGGTGTCTGTGCTCAATGGCCCTGGGATGTGGACAATCCCAGGTCAGTCCAGCTAGTGAACGAGGCTTGCCGACCTCCTTCAGCAACATAAACTACTAATCAAAAACAGGTATTTTGGGGGGAGAATATTAATATTGTTATTTGAAGTGTGAAAACAAATTTTGACTCTCAGGCCTGGGCATTTTCACTGAAAGAAAACACTCTGGTGCTGAAGTACTGCACAAACACTACATACATACACATGAATGTGAAACCGATAAAAGGAACCCCATAAGTAAACCAAGCGGATATTGCTCAAAAACAGAATATTCTCCTTCTAGTTTACACTTCAATGGCTTGATTTTCTATAGTAAAAATTCAGATTTATTTCACTGAATCTTAGAGAAAGAAATTTCCTATATTTTACCTGTAAATATGCCCACCCAATGGTAAATTCAGATCCCATAGTGTAGTTAAGTATTTAAGTTTGTCACTTAGTTCAACAGAAATTCATTTTAGAAGAAAATCATAAAATACATGCCCAGGAGAAATATTTCCCTTTGCCTATGAAAGAAATATGATACTTGAGAAAATATACACCTTAGATAAATACATACCTGAAGCTCAGATTTTATCCAAGCTGAAGATATGTATTTAGCACATGCTATCTGATTTTACAGCAATTTAGCATTCCATATGAGTCAGGTTTGTGTTGCAAATATATAGCAAATTTTTGAAGGATTTGTTTTATAGCTATTAATAGGAAGGAAAATAAATACTTTATTACAGGACAAAATTCTGCAAAATCATGCTATTCCACAGAAACACTGCTTGGTACACTATTCCAAGTCCTGTCATTAACACTTCTATTTGTCTATTCATTTAAGCATTTAAACATAAGAGCTAGCAAATCTTAGTGGAAAGTGTTAAAATGAAATGCATTAAATACATTATTTTAGTTTTCACCCTACAAGACCAACACTGGAATGGTGACACAAGTTTAAATACAGGGGAACATTTGTTGAAGACACCGATAACAGTTTGCCAAATAAAATCCAATGCAAAACCATGATAATATGTACAGTCTGGCTTACAAAGCTGAAGTTCAGGTTTACCATTACCATTACTGGCAAAAGTCTATGACTCACGGCTGACTTTAAAAAGCCTCTGCGTTAAGCATTGTTAGTGCAAATCACATAGGGACCTGTTACTACCCACTTCTCATCCTCCACATCGACTAAGTAAACTGGACCTGTTTAGCCTGGAGAAGAGAATAATGAAAGAAGACCTGATCAATATGTATAAATACCTGGAAGGTGAATGTAGGGAGGACGGGGCTAAACTCTTCTTGGTGGTGGCCAGTGACAAATCAAGGGGTAAATGGGCACAAATTGAAACACAGGAAGTTTTTTATCCATGTGAGGAAGAAATTCTTTACTGTGAGGATGACAGAGCCCTGGAATAGGCTGCCCAGGGAGGTTGTGGAGTCTCCTTCTCTGGAGGTCTTCAAAACCTGCCTGGATGCCACCTTATGCCACATGCTCTAGGTGTTCCTGCTTGAGCGGAGGGTTTGGATTAGATGATCTCTAGGGTCCCCTCCAACCTCAACCATTCTGTGATTCTGTGATGGTAGGTACTAATCTCTTCCAAAATCATTAGATGACTCTGAAGATTTGACCATGGATCCCCCTCTAAAATCAACCATAAACAACTTAAGATACCTGACCCCATCAAAACAGAAGGTCACTTCTCAAATGGCTGCTTAATGTTAAGAATGGGCTTAATTTTGTAGTAGCTGCTCCTACATTTTTTTTTAAGCTAAAAAATGCAGAAATTAGTGAAAGAGAATTTACAGTCTAAAACTGGGAATGAGTGTGGGGTGAATGTTTCATAAATTGTTTCTACAGGTTTTATATTGTTTCTACACGTTTTCAATCCTAAGCCTGAACAGTAAAGGTAGTGGAAAAAAAGAATGTCTTTCTAAAGGTGAGCAATTTCTGTTGACACATTTTGACAGAAATTTCTACCAGTTTGTTTAGTTTAGATTGTGTTTATGCTGCTTTTGTGTTTGTTTTCCTTGATCTATCTAAAGAACGTGTTTACTGGAAAGATTACTTCCAGATGCAACAAACTTTAAAGTGTATTATAGAGAACAATCACAGATGTTAATTTTGAATTTGTAAATATGAGCATTTGGACTTTTATGCTCCCTCTGTTTGGGTACAAACACATACCATATGACTTCTACATCCAGCTAAAACAGTGATTACTGAACACCAGGAAAGAAGCAAAACATATTCAGATCTTTCTCAGAGATTTTTTTTTTTTTTTTGTAGGATTATTTATGTGGCCTCTGTCTGTGAGCTTCTTCTTCCTCAGTATGAAAAAAGTATAAGAATCAACCTAGGGAACTGTGACATTCACAAACAGAAAAGGATAAAATTTTCAGCTTATTACTCACTATGAATAATTTGCCAAAATCAATGTAATTCCTAGATCTCCATAGTCTCCCAGACATAATCACCACCTGTCTGGATTTTTGTTTGTTTGTTTTTTTCACACCTCAAGAGCACAGACCACTATTTTTTTTTTTAACATCAGCTGCTGCTACTATTGAATATACTGTCACATCCTCCAGATCACATCCAGGCATAGCATGTCACAATTCAAATTTAAAGATCATTAAAGAACTCAGATCTTGTGCACAATTTTGGAACTGCATTGAGGATGAACCAAGTCAAGAAACAGATCCTGAATCATTATCCACTAAGAGTCTTCATAGATAAGCAACACTTGCTGCATTGGTGGTGTTATCTTCACTGAAATTTATACTATATGGAGGGATACAAACACACCATGGAGGCAAGGAAGTTTCTTGCTTCACATATCTGTGGCAATATTCAACTTGTTATGTACAGATCTATTTTCAACTTTTTTTTTTCTAATTAGTGAATTCCTAATAAATGTTTAAATGCTTGAACATTCTGTTTAGAATATTAATCTTATGTATATTAATGTATGGCATACATTAATTTCTTTCCTCAAAATCAACTTTTCAGATTCTTTAAAAGCAGTACTAACTCCCAGGAGTGTGTGGATCCCAGGTTTAATGCCTATGTCCCATAGGGACATAGTAAGCAGTTGCAGACTTTCTTCCTGTCACATCTCCTGCCCCAGTAGCCTGATACTGTTGGGCACTTCCAATCCCCTTGCTGGCAGTGTACTCTGCACCACTACACAACTGCCTTCAACCCCACCGTGGCACTTGATAAGCCTGAGAATTTCTGCAGAGTGCTAGAAAAGCATACTAGGTTCTAAATTGTGCAGTCTTCTCTCTGATTTGGTAAACATGTGGAGACTTGAGGAGCGGGGTCTCCAGGTCCTTGATCTGGGGATTATCAGGTAGATCCTCACGAGCTGCTCCGCATGCCACCCCTTGATCTGTGCCTTGATTCAGCTCAGGTGGTCAGCAGGCATTTCCCATTTCCTTGGTCCATGCCTTGATCTGGCTCAGGTAGGGCAGCAGGCATTTCCCCTTTGGCTTCACCAGAGTCTCTGCAGCCAGACCCTGTATAGGCTTTTAATGCCTCAAAAAGGGTTTGCCACTGTCCAAAGAGGGAGGCTGCCTCTCAGTCACTGCCTATACACTTGTCCCTCAGGGTAACTCCTGTGTTGTCCCAGGTGGCCAGATCATAATTATTGTGTGCAGTTAATGTCTGACAGTCCTCCTGTGCTTAGGCTAATTCACCAGCACTATCCAATCAGTTTCTTGTTGCTTTTGTTCTTTGCTTGCTGATGGAACAAGTGAACTGCCACCCTTGAAATTGGTCTAACAAGGCATCCTGTGCTACTCTCCGTTTGCTGATAGAATACTGCACAACTGTCCTTGAAGCGGGCCTCCACATATACGTTATCCCTTTGTTAACAGGAAAACAGCAGAACTGGCAAACCACTGTTGCAGACTATTGAAAGAAAAACCCTGTGCCTTCAGAAGAGACCATAGATTGTTGCTATTGTTGTTTACTTTCTAGACAAATACCAGCCTTCAACATCTCACTTTTGATATATTATTGAATTGAAACAAACAAGAAAGAGATTCTTAAATTGATGACTTGCATTATAATAGACAAAATTAAAACAATAATAAAATAGACACATGGTGAGCATGTCAAGATCAGCACCTTGTTAATAGGACAAAATCATTATTATTTTGCTTGATAAAATAATAGAAAAATTAGGTCACACACAACACTTTTAACACAGTTCACTCAAAGTTCACAAAAATCCCTATTTAGTAACACAGATAAAACTCCACTTAGTTTCAAAGGGAATGAAAGAACTACCTTTCTCTGCTGTCTTTGATAGCAAGAGAGCAATGAGTTACCAGATACAATAGCAACTGCATAGCAGTGGGAAATTTTCAGAAAATAAAACATTGATCTAATTACTTTGAAGCATTGCTGCATCTCTCACTTGTAACTGGAGCAGATATGAAGCAAAGTGAAGAGAACTGTACAGATCCAACTGTACAGATTTTGCAGCTTGTCCCTCTCCCATTATCATATAATAGATCATAGTGTAAGTCAAGGATCTAAAAGAGCACCAGATATTTACAGTAACCCAGAGCCTACAAAAAGTGTTTGTGAGAATGTAGACTACAACAGTGAGACCCAGGCAGTGCTGCACTTCAAGGACACATCAGTTTTTCTGAAGATCGCAGAGAAAACCATGAGTGAAAAGACAAAGCTAAGGGAGAAGAAAAGTATAGGCGGATACAATTCATACAAATTCTATGGTGGATACAACAGACCATGAAAAAATAATTTGGAAGTTATATTCCTAAACTACATCTAAGAACATAATGCTGTCTTTAATGTTGTATTTTTCTTACACGACTAATAGAAAGAAACAATGATTACCAGAAACACAAGTCTTCTACTTTTTCATGAATTATGATGCTTAAAGGTTATAATCATTCTTTCCACAACCACAATGGATTGCTGAAAAATGCCATTAAGTGCTTTATTCAAAGCCATTCTCTTGAAGGAGGAGCATAATTGTAATTATATAATACAAACACTCCATCCATTCTGTGACAAATGAATTTATTTGTGATACACTGACAAGGATTGTCTTTCCATGTCCTCTAGGCTTGCTTAATGCCTCTATTGCATTGGAATGATAAGAAAGCTTCAACTCCATTTAATCCCCAAAGTTTTCAAATCTGGGGTCATGTACAACTATTACCAGGTTTCGTTTCTGCTACAAGAGATTCTATTTTCCATACCTCCTTTCCTTTTCCCAAAAAGAATTCAGAAATATTCTCCTGGTTTACCTATTTTTCCTAAAGAAATGTCACAGACTCAGAAAGGATGGTATAGCAATTCTAACATTTTGAGGTCCAAATTTTGAAGCCTTTGTAAGATAAGTTCAATATGAGTCAGAGACAATTTAAAAAAATGTGAGATTTCTACAGTACATTTTTTGAATTCTGGATAGTTCATTTTCCTTGCTTAGGATTTTATAATGACAAAATGAAAATAGTATCTAATAATTTAAATTAAGAAATTAATAACAAAGCTGGAAGCAGGGCAACTGAGGTTACTACCCAAGAAAGTTCCTCTCTTTAGGTCTTGAAATTTGCCAAATCTTCTGTAGTTTGTCTGAGCCATTTGAGGTCTGCAGCCACACAAGCAGACATCTCTGCTGGTAAATACCTCAGCCTGCTACTTTCCTTTTTGTTTTACTACTCTTGTTGTTCCCTTGATGCTGTTGGCAGTGTAGGTCTGACATTAACCACTCAACTTTATTCTCCTCTGAACATTAGACCTTAATAAGCATTGTTATGTTCCTCCAGGAAGGCTTCTGTAGTACACAGGTAGTGAGGTATTTCAAAATGATTAAGTTAGTGTAAAAAATGCAGACTATTATTTACCTATATTACATGTGTTTCTTCTTTAAAGTCAGAACAGCACTGTATTTGATTTCTGGAAAATTAGTTTGTTCTGAAACTTTGAAAATGCTTTATCTTGTATTTTGTTAGCTCTCCAAAAAAACATGGAAGGATTTCTTTCTAGGGGAAATTAAGCTCCTTGTTGTCACAAATGGAATGCAAACTTTTATTATGAAAAGAAAAAATTAAAGTCAATGGAAAATTTCATCTTGATGTCCTAACAATTTTAAAGCTGAATCAGTAAGGAAGCAATCAACAGCACCTGCACAATCATGGTTGATGATTCATGGATGAAGCTCAAAGTTGAATGCCACTGGGGAGAAACGCAAACAAGCGTGAACATGCAACTCCTTTTAGTGTCACCACGAGTCAGAATTGCAGAATAGGCCCTAAAACTTGGTGGTGTGGCTACCATGCTTACCTCTAAACTTTAACAATACGATTATGCTCCTTCTTCCTTCACAGAAGAAACATACCATTAAACATATTAAGTAATTGTCATCAAAAAAGTAAAATCAGACTGAAATAAAGCACAAACACTTCACATTTTGAGCAACAGAGGTTACATTCTTGCAAAGTCTAATGTTATTTTGCTTAGCAATCAGTAGCACATGAAAGAATTGTGGTCTTTTAAAGCCATGCTGGAAAGAATCAAGACTAAGTGGTTCAGGGAAACCATCATGCTGACTTTAATACTAAACCGACAGACCATAAAAACTATAGATTAGCAGATATAGGATGGGAGGGGCATGTTTATTTTCTTATTATCAACATCTACACTCTTAGAATCATATAATCATTAGGATTGGAAAAAACATTCTGGATCGAGTCCAACTGTAAGCCCTTCACGATTGTATCTGTTAGATCATGTTCCTAAGCACCCCATCTACCATATCTTGAACACTGTCAGGAATAGTGACTCCACCACTTCCCTGGGCAGCCTGTTCCAACACTTGACTACTCTTTCTGTGTAGAATTTTTTCCTAATATCTAACATGGACCTCCCCTGGTGGAACTTCAGACCATTTCCTCTTGTTCTGTAGGTAGTTATTCTGGAGATCAATCCCTGTCTCACTACAGCCTCTTTCCAGGTAGTTGTAGAGAGCGATAAGGTCTCCCCTGAGCCTACTCTTCACCAGACTAAATAACCCCAGCTCCCTCCACTGATCCTCATAATGTCCAGCCCCTTCAGCAGTTTCTCTGCCCTTCTTTGGACACATTCTGTAACCTCAGTATCTTTCTTGTAGTGAGGGGCCCAAAACTGGACACAGTATATGAGGTGTGGCCTTACAGTGCTAAGTGCAGGGGGTCAATCACTTCCCTGCTCCTGCTGGCTACCCTGTTCCTGATACAAGCCAGGGGGCCATTGGCCTTCTTGGTTGCCTGGGCACTGTTGGCTCCCATTCAGGCGGCTGTCAAACAACACCCCCAGATCCTTTTCTGCCATGGAGCTCTCCAGCCACTCTGCCCCAAGCCTGTATTGCATGAGGTTGTTGTGACTGATATGCAAGACCCAGCACTTGGCATTGTTGAACCTCAAATGGTGGCCTCAGCACATTGACGTTGTATGTCCACATTCCTTGTCCATATTCCTCTGCAGAGCCTTCCTACTCTCAAGCAGATCAAGTCTTCCTCCCAGTTCAGTGTCATCTGCAAGACTGAACAAGAGTCCAGTAGTCTGGACTCTTGTCCAATCCAAGTCAACTGGGGTTGAGTGAGAATAATCATCTTAGTGGGACATCCAAGCAACATTGAGATTGGCCAGCACATACAGAAAAACCTGGCAGAAGAGTTCTCTGAACAACAGAGGACCTAAAACTAAGGAGACGGCCTCAGACTACAAACAAAGTGAAAATATAGTGGAGAAAGTATTACAAAGATTCTTGAATATATCAGAATTATTTGTCAATTTTATAAATTGAATTATTTGTCAATTTTATAAAGTATGTAAACTGAAGAAACTGATGTAAATAGTGAAACTGAAAGGATGTAAGTAGGCTGCAAGATAAAACATAGTAGGAGGCCTAATATGGTTCCATGCCCTTTTCTCTCGAATTTGTTTGCTGCAGATGGTTCCAGGATGTTTTCTCTTGAATTTGTTTGCTTTTTGATTTTTTTTTTCCATTTCAGTTTTAATTCTTAAATCTGCCCACCAAGAGAGATATTTTATTAGCATTTTTTACTCATCCTATCCTTTATATGTATTTATATTACAGCTTAATGTGTTCTAGGATTTTATCTCATAAATTTGTATCATTTTTAGTAGTAATTTTAATAGATGACCATGCATCAAGTTTTATTTCCATTACATTGCTTGATTTCTCAATTTTATCATGAAGCTATTATGAAGGTCTACTTGGTTCAACTACTAGCCAGGATAACCTCCTCTTCAAAACCAATAAAAATCATAATTTACTTCTTCATCTCCATATATTCTGTACAAAGGAATATAATAAAGATCCATCACTGTAAATATAAGTAAGCATGAATCAGTACTAAAAATGTTTTAGCTAGTAAAAAGCAAGATGACTACTGAAGCTGTCAGAAGTAGACACCTGAAGCTGTACTGAAGTAGACAAAGTTAATTCTGAAATTTTCTAATAACACACACAGAAAATGTGTGATGCCCTTTAAACAAGTTTTCAAAAGATACCTGAGGAAACCCATATAAATGGATAAGCACCAACTGTAGGACATTTGGATTAATTCATTTTACTTTTTTTTTTTTTAAAAAGAAGGCAAAGAAACCTTCTCAAAGTTATTTGAGGCTTTCATACTCCCATGCTGCCTAATCTTTCTGTTACTGTAATATGAAAATTTACCTCTCCTTGATTAATATTCTCTTAATCCATGACAAAGTACCCATATCACTCATATACTTATGTTCTCAGCAAGTTCCTGAGATATGCCTCATTAAGTGGATTACTTGTCTGATCTGAACAGTGTCATGCCATTGTGTTGACAGCTCAGGTGCTTTGAGCAAGACTGTGCAGTGAATGGTCTTTATTAATGCCAGCCGCTTCATGTACCGTACTTCTGAACCCTCCCCTCTGATGTATGCAAGGCTGGCCAAGGTCAAACAGTCTGTGAACAACTGGGAATATTAAATGCCTTCTCTGTGTTATTATAAAATTAATTTAAATAACCTCTGATCTGCGTTTGAGATAAAAGAAGGATGAAAAAGTCTACGTTAAATGAATATTTTATCTTTACACATAGTAAAAAATAATATATATTTTCATCTGTGTTGGCCTTTTCTCTTTATAACTTCTGAAGGAATTCAGTGCAGCTTAGGGGCACTACTCTGACAGCTCTAAGACCAAAATTCTCATTCAGTTACAGATCGGAAATGGTATGGTCAATGGCAGTGGTTTTTTTTTTTTTTTTTTTTTTTTTTTTTTTTCAGAGGACAGGTCCTCAAAATGTAGACATATTTCTCTTTCCCTGAGACAGTTTGGGTCCTTCTGCAGTTTACCAAGGACTCAGCCTAATTTAAAGTTACAGTGAGCTTTTTAGTGTGTTATGAGGACCACTGGATCAGGACCTCAGAGACAGTCTTATTTTTAGTCCATCCCTGAACTGTCTCTGAACTGTAATTGCTTAATGAAGCATGATTCTGGATAGAGTTACAGTTGTATTTTTAAGGGGAATACAGTTCTAGGACAGGTTAGAAACTAATGTTACAGCAACTAGTGTTACAGAAGTAAAGATGGAGGAAAACTCATTATTCAGAACTCCCAGATCTCTGATTATTTGACATTTAGATGTTTTTCACGGAATCATTGTTTTGGGTGCATTCTTAAGAGGCCATATATATAATTCGTCCTTTTTTTCTAGACATGGTTAATCATACCCAAACAATTTTGGCAGGCCAGAAGTGTGTGTAGGCTGTTTTAAAGCTCAATAGTGGTAGTGAACTCAAGCTGTCCATTCTGCCGCTTCACTATCCTTACCCTCAGAAAGCGCTTCTTTGTATTTAACATGGGTATACCTTGCTGCATTTTAACAACCAGTGCTACTATACTATTCATTTTTTTTGTATCATATATTTTAATCCATCTCTAAGATGTCACTAGGAAAAATGGGGAAATGCCATTGATCTTTACTGTTTGCAATTCTGTTTAATTTAGACAGAGGCTATACTACTTTATTCATATTTTATAAATAAGAACAAGTTCGTTGAGAAAAGTGGCATACAAGCCTAGTAGTTCCAGCTTTCATTGATGTTGTGTACAAAAGTCAATCTCACTAATTATGGATCTATTTATTTCTTTGTTTAAAGTATCTTTTTCCTTCATTACATGTATTTTTATATATATTATATATATGTATATATCCTTGGCTAGATAGGATAAAGCTGATAATCAAACAATTCCCTGATGTAAGTCCATTGCAACTTGTGGTGGTTATGCAGTGAAAAAAAGAAGTGTGGTTTTAAACCAAACTGAGGGGATACACTTTCCTGTTGCAGTGCATAAGCATAGCTGCGAGTCTGACAATCTCTCTTCTTGTATTGTAAATTAGATTAAATGGGATCAAAGTCAGATGTCCATAAAGCATCTAGTTATTTCTCTAAAGGTGGTTCAATCTTCTAATTCAAGTCAATGGTTGAATTTGAGCAAAATCTATTTTATACTGCAATTAAGTCATAGGTGGAAAACTGCTCAATAGTATGCACTGTGGTATTAGTCACCTGTGTTTTCACCATCTAATGTAAAACTTAAATGTTATGAGGCATAAATCATTTAAAAATCCTGATAAATATCACTTTTATATATTTAAAATAAAAATAAAGTGACCAAGAAAGTACAAGCTTCTACCGGAAAACATTATCATAGTTGCTCCTGGCTTCTAAAGGCCAAATCTGAAAGTTCTGGTGATTTTGGCTGGGTCAGATTTGACTGACTTGGTTAACCATTCTGATCTCATGAGGAGACCTAATGGATCAGTAAGGCATGAACCATGTGAAATACATAGACATAGACATAGAGACAGATGGTCAGTTACCGGTTTGACTTGGATCCTAGCTAAGTGTTGCTGACAACATAATAGGATTTGTTCTTTTATTAATAATCAGCTGGATACAGAAAAAAATGCATTTCTACTGCATATTATATAGATTAACCAACCTTGTAATAGCTATAGACACTTTCCTCCGCCAGAAAGGAAATTATCTTGGCTGGAAATCATACACATAGAGGTCAGAAATGAATTGAATTTAACTTGACTGCAGTATCTCAGGAAACATTGTTGATGCCAAGAAAGAACTGTGAGATAGAGCTAGTCACTAAGGGCCTGTAGTTGCTAAGCATGACCATTATGATAATTATTAATAGACAATATTACTATGTATTAGTAGATAGACTCCAGCAGAGACATGAATGTAAAAGTTCTCCAGATTCAGTTAAGATTTAGCTGTATTGCTGTAACATAGGCAAAGTTTGTAGTCTATGTAGGATGGTTTAAAAATGCTTATAGAAGGAGGAAAAAAGTGAACAGAAATTTTTTGGGGTTTCTACACTTTATTTAGAAATCTTTACAATCATATAAGAATCCGTGCAACTCCCAATTGTCATAACCATGATAGCCTTTAAACATTATATATTAGGTATCAGACAGTTATAAACAATATATATTATTTATATGAACAAAATCATAAATAACGGAAAAATTAAAATAACATGATAAATTTTGTCTACGATCTTATTGAGTTGTATAGGTTTTTAAGTTAGGAAAGGATCAATTTATTCCCAATAAAACATTATGATCTGAAGACAGGCTTATCAGATGACAACATTATTGTTTTTAAAAGTTCAAGAATTTATATTTTGTAAACCAGGAGTGAGAAGTGAGATGTACTAAAAGAAAAAAAAAAAAAGGCATTGCAAGCCAATTTTCATGAAGTGGATAGTTAAGTGTGAATATTTTATTTGTAGCATGGTTTCCAAAACTTAAAATGGCAAATAATTTTATTTTCTGTGAATGAACAAAGTCTGAGTACTCATGACACTATTTGCTCTTTTTTATACATGATAAAAGTGTATGTTCTGTTCTGTAGTACAAGTCATTAAACACTTATTTCTACTCCCAAGTCTCTTGAGGCTGAAGAACAAGCCCTTAGTTACTTATTCTATTGCTATTCCGTCAGTAACTGTAACTGCACTCATCATTCTTTATTTGATTACTGAGAGAACAGAAATTGGCCTCTGAGATATTTGTATAATCAGTATCCAAATTTTTGATGATTTCTTGTAAGACTTCACAGTACTGAGCTACCAATGAGCTATCATAAAGCACGGCTTAGCAATGATCTGGAAAACATGTAGTGTATCTCAGTAGTCTGCATCCTTTCAAGACCATCCAGGTAGGCTGAAGGTCATCTTCAAAGGAAACTAAGTCAGTGTGTAGCATAGCCAATAAGTTCCATGACTGATAAATCATAACTCATGAATAAGTCAGGACTGATAAAAACAGATTTTCTTAAGCTGCCAATATTCATAAATTAAATATGAAATAAATATATCTCTAAAAATAAATATGAAACAACATATCAAACCAGTAAAAACTTGCTTGTGCTCGAGTCAGAGCACAAGCAGATGATCAGGGAGATGATTGTGAGCAGAAATGTCTTTCCATTCTCAGGGAAATGATATAAATCTCTGTGTAATCATCACAAAGTGTGGAGAAAGTGATATTTCAGTAGCTATAGAGATATAACAAAACTGCAGCTCCTAGATGCTATAGTTATACGGTAAGTTTTTTAGAAGGAGAATAGTGTGCAGTATAGCAGTGTTCTCTTTATGTACTACAGTCTACAAACAGTACAAAACAGTATTTTTCTTCCAGAATCAGGTTATGCTAAAAAGTTATTAAGAATTCTTCAGTAATTTCCAGCCTAGCTAATTAGACAAAGATGCTTAACTATATAAGTAAATGTCCTTAATTTGAAGAAATTACCTACATTAATCTTCATTCCATACTTCTGAAAATAACTTTTCCTGATTGGCAACACCCGCAGACCCGATTTTCTAATTGTAGAAAGCTTTCCATAAATACCATTATTTTTTTTTATTTTCCTTTTTTTTTTTTAAACAAGACATTCTATTATGCATGCTCAAAAAGAAATATGCCACTGCAAAACTTTTACCTCCTTTACATAAGCTTGCTGAGATAGCTAAAAATGAATTCCTAAAGCTATATGAATATTTTAAAAGTATGAATACTACAAAAGGGTTTCTTTCTATTATATTCTTATGTTTTCTCTTTTACTCCTTCCTAATTTTTTTTAATCACTAAACTATGAATAGCATAATACACTCCATTAGGCATAAGCTTAAATATGCCCATTTATAATACATATTTTTACACTTGAATAACTTGCAGTACAGTCTTAAATACTTTGTGGTTCAGTTCTACTGATGTTTCTAGGTATGACCATATGCAGACTGTATGAAGGGTTGATGATTATAAAGCACCCTGTCTCACTGTACCTTCTTGTTTTTGCCCAGTAACCTCTTTATTTTTAGAGCTTCTGAGCATCTGAGGGGTGGCTGATGTAATCAAAGTAGCCCACACTGACACTTATTTCATTCTTCTCCTCTGTTGAATCTCTCTCCTTTTAAAATGACCTATATTTGTTCTGCATCCTAACTTAAATTCATATTCAGTTGCACCATGGAATCTCTTAATGTATGATTTTCCTGAGACACGAGCAGAGCCTAAGATATCTGCATGGCTGAGAAGAAGATATTAAAATGGCTGCATAGTTCTATCAAACATTGACTGTTTTTTCTTCTTTATTTTTTTTTCTGCCTTTTTTCTGCTTTAATTTCATTTATAGGTAAATATAGCTAAATTCCTGTATTTTCTGAAAACAATAGGAATTTACCTATATTTTCTGAAAACATATAAACATGCACAAGCTTAACTGCACATACAACAAAAGGAATCTGGATGTCTAAGTCAAGCAATAGATACCACTAACTGGGAGGCTGTTCAAGTATTTTTATGTATTTAGCTAAAATACTCATATATCCTGAAACGTGGTAGCTGCTTCCTTTTAAACTCACATATGTGTAATGCATTCAAACAAATTGCAAAGGTGCTCTAGGCTGGATTTTAAATATCTTGTGTAAACTCTGCAGTTCCCCAAGATACACGTAATTCCAAGCTATAACAACTTCAATTGGCTACCATCCCCTCTATCGCTATCAAAATTATTGACTGAGATGACAAATTCGGAACACACATTTTCCCTTCTCAGACTGTGTAAATCAGTTCTTGCGCACAGCACTTCTAACATTTAGTAAAGTTTTTCTCTTTTCATTCAGGATAACTCTTTGGTTTATTAACCTTTTTCTATCAACTTATTTGTCCATCAGGCATTCTACTCTGTAAAATAAATATTCAAAATAAAAGCTAGAACTGCTAGACCAGAGATTATGAAAATTCTAAGGATATTTAATCAGCTCATTCATCACTGTCACAAACTTCTGGAAGTTGCTTCAAAACCCCTAGCCTCCCATGTATTCTCCTGGGAACTGTTTTTCATTGTTTTCCTGCCAAGATATCAACAAAATAATCTACTCATAACATTTTGAATTGAGCTGAATTTGACGATATTGAAGAAATGAGACCTGCAAGGGATGCTTAGTAGTTTCATACTGCCTACAGAACTGATCTGGAATTAAAGAATATCAATTCTTTTTGATATGTATCATATGTTCTTTCTGGAAAAAATGTAAAATAATACATTGCTGGTTTTTATTTTCTTTCTCGTTGTACCTACTTAAAATACTAATGTTCTCATAGGGATGCAGAATACTTAAGACCATGTTTCCTTTCAATTTTGCACTGGATTCCATCTTTCCCTTTCCTCCCATTAAAATAGATTTTTCTATTTTTTTTTTAAAGAGTAACAGTTTCAATTTCCTTAACTACCACTTTGTTTTGGTAAAAGAGATTAATATTTTTAAAGAGCTTCTCTTCCCACTCTTTCCCAGTGGTCATAAATTTTAATGAATTTATTAAAAAAAGAAAAAATCTTATAGGATCATTCACTTGAGTCAATTCCTAGATCAACAAGGCAAAAATGCAATTCATCAGTTACTAATAAGTGGAGTTTTGTTCAGAAATATTAAATAACAGTACCTTCTCTTCATTCAAAGACAGAACAATTTACAATGCAAATATATATCTTAATTAGGATATCCTCCTGCAGGAGCATGTAAATGCTAAGTACTTTTTAATGTGTGCAGTAATGAGGTGGAGGAATGACAGATACTTGACTTATTTCATGTATCACCAGAATTCATCCTCAAGCATTATTTATTATGTATGCTGAGAGAAACAGAGATCTGAGGAAACAACAATATGACATATATAAGTAAAGCTATGTCATAAAGCATTCATATAACAGGGGCAACTTTGTCCTAAGTCTTCGTATTTTTCTCTTAAAAAAACATTAAAATAAAGTCAAGAAAATTGGCTGTTGAGGACTCAACAGGGCTGCACAGTCACAGATCTGAACTACCTGAGCACAGAATAACACATAATACAGTAGGTTTCCACACACCACATGTACCAACAGAAGATGATGTATACACTTCTTCCATAAGTTTCACAAGTTGCTTGTCACCAAAACAGAGCATGGCAATGGATATTCAGGGAGCAAGTCAATCACACATGAACTCCTTTTTCCCTGGACCTTGAATGAAACATGCTGACTAGAGATGCAACACCAGGAGAATTTAGGTACTCAACTCTTTTATACGGTACAAAATAAGAATTTTCAAAATCTTATAACCGATATGAATTTTGGGTAAACTTTCACAGCCAGCTTTACCCTTTAACCAACTTGATTGCTTCATTCTCTCTTTACCATATTTCATATACCTATTCCATAGGATGCAAGATGCCCATGAGAGACTTAGGATCAACAACTATTAGGACTTTTTTGTTTATCACAGACTTTTTATTGTTACAATTTCCAGTAAATCCCCTATGGAAGCAAACAGGTCTATTGACCTGTATAAACAATTCTAGTTATTTCTTGAGATAATGGCAGAATATGAGAATGGGGCTGGGCTCTTTTCAGTGGTGTCCCGTGACAGGACTAGAGGAAATGGCCAAAAACTGAAGCACCAGAAGTTCCACAGGAAGTAAAGAAAAAAATTTCTTAGCAGTGAGGGTGACAGAGCCCTTCAACAGGCTGCCCAGAGAGGTGGTGGAGTCTCCTTCTGTGGAGATCTTTAAAACCCGCTTCCAGCCCTATGCCATATGCTCTAGGTGACCCTGCATGTGCAGAGGGGTTGAACTAGATGACCTCTGGAGGTCCCTTCCAACCTTAAGCATTCTATGATTCTATATCTTCTTCATGTAATGATCTAAAATATGGTAGACTCAAAATATTAAGCATCTTTTCAATACACAAGATGTCTGAAACAACATTTTATTCCTATCTTTCAAATACAAGAGAATTATTCTCATTCGCTCTCCTTTCATATTGCTATATACAATAATTGAGCTTTTTATATAGAAACCATGAGACGAAAACTGACAAGCCAATATGCTGGTGTTTCCAAACTACCAAAGTATGCCTTCCAACAAATAACAGAAAGAAGAATTCAATTTGCTAATAGAAAAAGAATGCAAATGAAAGACATAGGCCTGCTTCCACTAAATCAACTTTGTGTGAATAGAATCTTAATCTCATTGATTCAATTTACTGCTTATCAGAAATATAGAGTTGAGTCTTTTTATTTGCCTCCCTTTTTTTTTCCTCCTAAATCCAGAAAAAAAGCACTGAGTTAAGAAAAAGGTGAGGATAAGTACTTTAGGATTACCTACCACCTGTCCACCTTAACTAGTATCAGATATCTGGAAAGGTAGGCTAAAAGAAAAAAAAAATGAATAGATGCTCATTGTACAGGGACATATTTACAAACTTTTCACATTGTCTTTCTTTTTCTATCTTCAAGAAGATAAAAGTGTTGGATCACCCATAAAAGAAGGAACTTCTCTGGACAGCATGGTCCAGTAAAGAAATTCTTCCTCATATGGAGATGAAACTTCCTATATTTTAATTTGTACTCATTACCTCTTGTTCTGTCAATGTCCACCACCAAAAAGAGTTTGGCCCCATCTCCCATTCATATTCTCTGCTCAGGTATTTATACATATCAATCAGATCCCCTTTCATTTTTCTCTTCTCCAAGCTAAACTGGCCCAGCTCACTTAGCCTTTCCTTGTACGAGAGATGTTCCAGTCCCCTAATCATCTTTATGGCTCTATGCTGGACCTTCTCTAGGAGCTCCACATCCCTCTTGTACCGGGGAGCCCAGAACTGCACCTGATAGCTTTGGTGAGGCTGCACCAGAGATGAGTAGAGGGGCAGAATTACCTCCCTTGACCTGCTGGCAACACTCCTTCTGATGCAGGACAGGATCCGATCCTCTTAACACTGCTGACTCATGGCTAACTCATATTCCTGTGTATAAGCTCTGAACCAGTTGTATTCTTCCCATGAAGATCCAGGGACAACTATTCTGTACATTTTGGAAAAAAGATCTAGCACCAGAGCTAGAGAACCACAAATGAGCCATTTACTCTGCAGGTGAAAAGAAAACACATACATGAAAACTGTTGGCTTTAAAGGTAATCTGCAGCTCCCTCTTCAATAAATGACATTGAAGTAAACAGATTTATGGTAGGGTCATGTAACACCGAGTTAGGGAAACCAAATTCTCTGTTCGGTTAGGAAGTATGGGTCAGGACCCATGAGTCAGGACCTCCCAGGTACACTGCGATCTTGGAGATCCCTATTCATCCCATGAACCTCAAAGTCTACCATTCCTAATTTAATTTTTAATTTGGATCCACCCCCATGGACACCCAGGTGTTACCTGAAACCAATTTTTGAAATTGATTCAGAAAATAAGCTTCTGGATTTAGCTGGCAAAGTCTCATCTTGCAAAGGAAACAAGCAGCTGTTTTCATTTTAAAGGATGTCACCAAATTCATGGCCAATGCTATAAAATCCCTATGTATTTTTAAAAAGGCAGAATTTCTGTTAGCAAGACAATAAGGATAATCAGAGGAGAGAAAAATGTAAAGATTGTTTTATTGTGCCTAAAAAAAAAAAAAAATCCCTTGAACAACCCTGCAGCCCTGCACTGTACTATGAGTAGACATTAGCATCAGTTTGCTCACCCTCATATCTCAAAACAAAACACTTCCTATTCTCAGGTACATTTCTGTGCATCCAAACCTTTTTGTTAAAGAATCTGGGGCTGAGCCTGTTCCCTACCTCCTGCTATCAACAGCTCAATACACCTAATCAGCAGGTGTCCTGTTAAAAGGATAGCATGTCCCCAGATAACCGCCACAATCTTCAACATGAACATTCTTGCTATTGGCATTGACCTATATGCTGCTTCTAGCCTTTTCTTTGAGCATGTAAAATTTCAGCCTCTCACTCATGGAACCTCATATACAGCTGCTAAGACCATCACCCTCAGATGGTTATGGTGCATTTTCACTAGCCCCTATAGTGCTCTGACTGGATGCCTTTGCAAAGGCTACACGTAAGGATGTTTGTCCTTCCCAAGCATCTACAGAAGTCAAAATATAAAACTTTGGGAAGGAAACTGAATTTGTACAACTGTTGTCTAATTGCTGGCTGATTTTTTTCTCTTGACAATAATCTCCTATATAGAGACCACTGATTTTACTCTTTGCATTATATGTTAAACGTCATTTGCTGTAAGGCTTGAATACCATGCTTACAATTGAATATATTGAAAGTGTTAAATGAGCTCAATTTGCTATGGAGCCCTGTAGAAATCTACAGAAATCTACCCTGTAGAAATCTGTAGAAACTTCTTAGGGACATGTAACTCATAATCTCTCTGAGTCTATGATAATTTAACATCCGCTGTTTTCTTACAATGCTCTAGAGTGCCAGCCTATGTACCTAACAATACGTTTACATTTTTATGTACTGCAGAATAAGAAAATTGCCAGTTTTAATTCAACTACATGTAAGCACAAAATAGCTGTAAGCACATCTTTACCAAAGTTATCTGTTATTTAATTTTAAAAAAAAAGGCGCTTTTTTTGACCATTTCAAAAATGTGAAGAAGTTTAAAGCCACAAATGAATCACTTGATCCAATGCTTAACTATTAAACAAACATGCATATATGGAACAAGATGAGTATTTTTGCTTTTATCAAAATTCTATTATCACTAATAATTTATGTGATACTATAAAATATATAACCTTCTTAGATGTTGATATGGGGTGACCTTTTCTTCACAAAGACTTTTTTTCAATAGCTACATATATTTCCATTAAAAGTTGAATAATTTCATTTGTTTAGCTTTTTCTTTCTTGCTTTCCCCAATTTTTTCTTGTTCTTTTTTATGATTTTAGCATTGACTAAAATCAAAAGTATGAAAAAACTTCAAACAAGCACTCTGATATTGAGTTTATTTGGTTACAAATTTTCATTAAAGATGCAACTTTGGAAAATATAATATTTTTGAAGAAACAAGTCCTTTTAAATGAAAACCTGTTTCAAAAATCTTAACTGAAGCAAAATTTAGTGTATCTCAAATTAATTTGTTTTGATAGTTAAAAAAAACTTTTTAAATATAAGAGCTTATGTATTATGGATTTTTCATGGACATACTTCTTGAACAAGTTTATTTAATTTTAAGAAGTAGGGATGTTTCATTTATTGCTAGAATCTCTCATTTTTTTCCCCCTCTACAAAACAAATAAAAAAAACTTTTCACATTCAAAGATGAAATATGACCACAGTAGATATATCCATTGTAAATTATGTGCATGTTTTATGCACACAGAGAATTACTTTGATTTCAGAAGAAGTTCATGTACATAAAGCATCAAACCCTCTTTTCAAAAATGAATTATTTTTGAACTCCCCTCCACTTTTTAACTCATTATTGAATATTGGAATGATTCTATTTTTAAGTTTAACCATCAGTTTAATTCCATGTGAGAAATACTGTAAAGATAGTGAAGATGTTTGTAAAGGAGAGGAAATTAAACATGCCTAGAGAGATTGCACCTCTTTGAGGATGGAAAATATCATTCTTTTCTGTTAACAGTCTACAAAACTTGTTTATACAACAGCCATCGACGCAACTTTATGAGACCAATGTGCAAGAATTAACATGCCAGGAAAAGCAACATGCCTCAGTGTAGAGCTAACAGGACAGCCCATGGTGCTGCAGCACTCAGTAGCAGCGAGAAGATCAGAACTGAGACCTGTCTGCGCTCATTGTGTCTGCCTGTCTTAACCATGTATAGGCCCACAGGTCTCTGTGAGGGGCTGCCACAGTATATCAGCACAGCTCTGATCTGGAAACCCCTCTTTTTGACTACCACTGCTATCTAGTATCTCAATCAAAGGCCAAAGCAGTCATGGCTGCTTTCTGCAATAGTTCTTTCCTGTCTATGAGAGTTGCAATTTGCAAGCTCTACTTAAAAACAAAAGAAATCCTTTTCTTTGCTTTTACCGAACTTTTACTTTACTCTTCACAAACTCAGCTTAAATCACAAATACCTGAGAGATATGTAATTATTGGCCCTTGAGATAAATGACAGAACATGAGGTACCATAACTGTAATACAATTGGACTTACCATTGTATAGCTAGTGTATCATCAATCAGAGAGCTCTAAACCTACCTACAAATAAATTACTCTTATAATAAGCCAACACAGAACATCTGTCAGGGCTGGTGACCTCACTAATGGGAACCACCTTCCATTAGCTAGGTCATTACATCTGTGTAATTGTTGATTGTTGTAACATTTCTGGCAAATATTCAAAATCCCAAATTGTGATTTAACAAACTGAACTAGGGTCCAAGATTATGTATAACATTTTTTTTTTAAATCCAATATACCAATTTCCTCATGAATATCACCAGAAAAATACCAAGGACATTTATTTCTGCTTGATTGTGCAGTCTTCTTCTGAATTCAATGCATTTCTAAAGAAATGTCACTATATTTGCTACAACTAAGGCAAATGTGGGAAGATAGTAGTCATAAAGTACTGGTGTAAGGACTGTTTAAGAGCATTAGTTTCCACATTGAGTCTCCATATATGTGTTTCTATTTATTCCCCCTCCCACTTTCTATGTGTCAGTCAACCTAAAAAAACTTGCTAAAATAAAATACTTTTAGCAGTAATGTCAAGACTGAGAACTTAATCTGAATATTTTATAAAATATTTGGCTAAGGATCTGGCAGATGTTGTCCTACCTAGAGCAAAGTATATAGTATATAGTATATAGTTACTGCATAGGTAAAAGCCAGTCCACACTTAAGACAGACTTAAAAAAAAAAANAAAAAAAAAAAAAAAAAAAAAAAAAAAAAGTGCAATTAAAATGCAATAAAAGTGCCATTTAGGACATTTATGCCAAATACAGCTCTGAAAATGAAAGTTCTCCTGCAGAGATAATTCACATAGTGCTTTTAGAAGCTCTTGTGTCTTACATTGTTCTCTTAAATACTGTCCCGAAAGGAATTAGCACTTGAGAAAAATGTTAAGAAATAACAATGTTAAGAAATGTTAAGAAATAACAATGAAATATGAATCATATCAATATAAACCTATTGGTATCTTATATCCAGAACATTTATCTGAGGACTGGGACCTCTCTTCTCTTTTCCTGAATATACCTGATTTTATGTCTAATCTTTAAATAAATTTCAGCATCACAAGGGCTTAGTTTCCCATAATCCACAGAAAACTCTTCCAAAGGTTATACTACACAATACCCTAAGTTACCCTCAGGACATATTTTAAGACTTCCTTACCTCCATGGGGTAACATACTGAATATTTGTATTATATCAAAGACAGGACAAGGCATATGCAAAAACAGAATTGCTTCTTGTTATTCACTCTTCTTCTTTCAAAAACAAAAGTACCATGTTTCTCTGTCATTTAACTTTTCAGCTGAATGGCTCTTCCTTTTATTTATTGGCATAAAAGAAATAGAAGTTGAGCTACCCAGGAAAATTAGGTTATAATATATATATATATATATATATAAACTTTATAAAATCTGTATAAAATCTTTTCATAACAAAATTATAGAATTCTTTTTTCTTTTTTTTCCCTTTGCTCTTTTTCAATATAGCAAATCCATTACCTGTTTCCTTCAGCATATCAGTTAAAATATATCTGTTAAAATAACTTGTCTATCTAACATTTTCTGATCCTTAACTAATCAACTCCAGCTCTCTGTTATCCTATTGTAAGATTTTAATTATTAAAGCACTAAAGTATATGCAAAATGCATATCAGACAAACATTTCCATTGTTGTCAGACATGCATAGAAGTTTTAGAGTGCTTTTTTTCATACTTGTATGATACCAAAGGTAGGGAAGTAAAGAATGGAGAGTCATCCCAGTAGAAGACTGTTAGATGGAGATGTTTGTTGACTTATCCCTGCCTAATTTTATGGTATGCTGAAGCCAAGTGAATAAAGCAGTAAGAGTCTCATCTAGAATATCATCTTATTTTCATTAGTTTTAATAATATAATGATTTTATTAATTTTATCTTAGCCCTGTGTGCCTATGTCATCATTATTTCTCCCCCAAGTTTCTTTCATTTGCAATTCTAACCATAGTGCTTTAATGGAGTTCATCAGCATTAGAATTAATGAATGCCAAAAGAACTGCTTGTTATAGCCAAAATATATTCTTCCAATATGTTTTCTTCTTCCCTCTTTACATCATGATTCTTTACAAGCTACAATGATTTAAAGTTCTAAACATAAAAATGCTAACAGAAGAATTCTCCAATGTACTATGACTCAAATTTAATACAGCAGAATCACTTCAGTGGGCTGAGATTCACAGTCCTTCACTTGCCTGATTTCAGAGCATTGCCATTCTTCTATAGATGAGCACTTTGCAAATGAAGGGAATTTCAGACTTTAAATATGATATCTTTGTAGATTCAGTGGGAGGGATCTTACAACATTATAATCTAGTTCACAGATATCTGCATGACAGACACAGTGGATATTGAGGAGAATCTATGTTAGGACTTAAATTCTCAATTCAAAAAGGTTTTAATCTCATACCTTCTGTGCTCTGAAGCCTAAATATTGCAGATAATGTTTTATCACAAGCGATGGGGTCTTTTCTGGGTTTATTCTGTTAATAAATTTATCTCATAAATTATAAATAACACAATATATTTTTTCTCACTGGCCTATCATGCAATGATTTTGTAAATCTGTCAGTTTCTGTCAATCTTCCATTTCTAGCTATAGAGTTTGGAAATCTTTTATTTAACTTTCCCTGGGAAATCAAGGAAAATATTGCTTTTCTGAGATCTTAGCACATGCAAAACATTTTTAACATTCTCACAGCATTGCCAGAATACTTGCAATTTTTCTTATGCTTGTAAATGAAAAAAAAAAAAAAAAGACATGAGTTTTGTATTGTGCAAACCTAAAAATGTTGTATTCTCATAAAAATCTGGTTATAGTTATGCTAAAGAAGTTGGTTTCAAGACAGAGAGAAATAAGCTCTTAAAATATTAAAACATTATTTATTTGTTAGTTGAATGACAGTTGAATAACAGTCACAAAATAGTCATAAAAATTCTCTTGACTTTTTTTCAGCTTTCAACAATTTTTTTCCCACAAAGATTAAGATGCAATCTTTAGGAGATTTAATTGACAAAATTTAGACCTTTCAAACTGTTATTGAACAGCCTTAAAATTCATGGATGATGAATGCATAGTGGGAAAAATTATATGAGCATAAATATTAGCATTCTAATATATTGAGTGCAGTTGCACTCACATAATTTATATTTTGTATAGGATTTTCTGTTGATAAATAGCACAGTTTTCTCCATTATTCCATTCCATGACATATAGTCAAAAATGCTGGGTATATTTAGCTTTAAAAGTGACCTCTCATTGTTGTTATTTTAACGGTATTGATTTTTTTTACTTCATTATTTTCCTAATGGGTTTATTTTGTTAGTTCCCTAAAACACTCCAGACTATGTTCTTCCTTCTCTGTAAGTCACCAGGTAGCAAGTGAGCTCTAAATCTCATCGTTGAAGATCATTTTGATCTCAGAGAAGAATTTTCATGATCACTGTTAATAAGCAAGGCACTGAATTCAACCTTCAGATTTGGAGTGTAGATAAACCCTAGTTTAATCAAGTGAAATGAATGAAATTGGTATATTATTAAGACTCACTAATGAAAAGGAGATGAGATTCTAGATTCTAGATTAGAGTCTAGATTCTAGATTCTCGCTTCCTTAGTCATTTGGGTTCGGTATATCACAGGTGGCTCTCTCTAAAACCAGGCAGGGATAAATCTCCATCATCTCTGTCCACTGACCTACTGTGATGGCTCCTCACCTTCAGTATCAGAGAGGTATGGATGAAAAAACTCAAAAAAAAAAAACTAAAACCAAAAAAAAAAAAAAAGATCAAACTAGATCAACCTAGATGAAAGAAACAAACAAAAAGGTTAATGTAACCTGAAAATAAAAGTCTGTAATGTAACCAGGATCAACAAATTTTATGTCTTTGCAACATACATTTCACAGTATTAAGAAACTTAATATTTGCTAAAAATATTAAAGACCCTGAACATTTTCCTTTGTGTTTGAATAGAAGTCAGTAGAAATAGTCCCAGGACAAAGGATTATTCATATTAAGATTACATACAGAGGTGAAAGGTACAGGAACAGAAAAGTAAGCATGTGTAAAGAATACTAGCAGAGGCAATATTTTTTGTCTTAGGTTACTTCTGTTATATTTAGTACTGCATAGTAAAAATGCTATGCAAAACAGTGTAAATAATGAAGGAAATAAAAATACCAGATAATGAGGCTGCATATGGTCTAAAAACTTTGGAAAGTATCCTTTACCCTCCCATAAAGCAGGTATTACATCTCTGTCCAGGTGTCATGGTAGATCCAATATCTTCCTTCTTCGGTGGCACAGTACATATGAGCTATCTTCATGAAAACAGATCAGCTTATTTAATTGCTTCTTGATATTGTGCACACAAACAGGCCTTGAAGTATACAAGTGAATTCAAAGTATGCTCCTGATTTCAGATAAACTAATCACACAAAAGTGCTGGAAATGAGGGTATTTCATCACAGGGAGGGGGAAGAAAAAAAAAATCCTTACCCATCTGAAATTTTACATGTTCCACATTACATCTCCTCACTGCTACAAAGAAACTACATACACTACATAACATCAATGTATCTCCTAGATACATATGGTTCCTCTGAGGACAACCCCTATTATAGTGGTTTCTTAATTTTGATCTGTAGAAACTTCATTGAAATCCTACTACATCTAAACCAGCCCTTGAAGTACTTTCTGAGACACTTTAGAGAAGTTGCAATACCTGTAAAGAGCATACATCATAGACAAAAATCTACTGCTTTATATCAGCAGTTTTTATTTGACAGCCTAGGTACCTTAGATGTTTGCTAGTCACAAAACCTAAAAAGATTTACCTAAGAAAAGGGTAAATGTATAAGTCATAATTCCTACCATCAGAACTCGTGTTTTTTAACAAGACTTTCAGGGCTGAAAAGATTCTTCACAATCGTTTTGTTCTCTAGCAAATTAAATGAGATTTCTTGAAGCAAAAAGGGCAGATTTCTTATCTGAAGATTTATATTCAAATATTTTGTATTCATTGTCCTTATTTTTATTATTGGTCTATAAAAAGACTAATGCCTAGTTCCATAATGAAAATTAATATTTTTTCTCCCTCCATAATTCAGTTATAGCAATTAATTGCTTAAAGACCTTTATCACATTCTGTAACACTGGTAGGCTTTGCCAAAACAGTTTTCTACCTTGATCCATTTGTATAATGTCAAAGAACAGCAAAGAATAATTGTGAAAATATAAAATCAAAATCCAGGCAGAGATTCTTTGTGCTATATTTCTGTCCTCTGTTTAAGAAATTCTCATCTTTGCTAACTGTATATATAAAGTCCTCTGACTAGAATATTAGTCTGGATTTGATCCTGGATTGATAATTATGTATACTAACATTACTACCACATACTTAGCTAAGTAGAATTTCTGGGCTGTGGTTTAATTGAATACACACTTTTTTTTTAAATCAACTTTATCAAAGAGTATTTTGCTGCATAGTGAGATACTCTATGATCTGTATACTGCAAACATTTTCCTCGGTACAAGAAGCTTTTTGTAATCAAATGTTGAGATAAATATATAGAAATAATTCCATTAAAAATAATTAGTTCCATAAATCGGATAGAATACGTGCTTGTGATAATAGGAGTGAAAAATAGGCATTTAACTCTAGCTGAAAGGATCTTCTTCATGTGAATAAGATTCTTAGCATGTAGTTTTTCTAGCAGGTAGTCTTCCAAAGTTAGAGGGAAACATCAACCATGCTGCTTTTCTCTCATGGACATTTTCTCCACTGCAGTATTTAAGCTGGTACCTAATCAGCTGCTGCCTAATAATAATACATTTTTGCCATATTACAATAATGTTTTCAGTTACAGATAAAAAAATAAAGAGATGCTCTCAAGAACTAACTTGTTCACCTGATATTAACTATGAAGGAAGGTAGGTTTTACATATACTTCATTCATCCTGGAATAAAATAAATGTCCTTACGGTTTCTGCTATTAATTGTTATCATGCTACAATGATTATATTCTTATCAAGTAAATTTAAACTATTTTTAAGAGTAAAACTGAATAAAATCTAGTAGATTAGTATGATGTAGAAAACTGATTCCTATGAAACCATAAACTTAGAGTATCAGTCATACAAAAGGCAAGACAAAAATTCACATGCTGCCTTTTAGAAAATAGTTTGACCATACTGCATTTCCTTTATTTATATATAAAAATATATAAATTATTAAAATATATATTGAAAATAAAAATGAAAAAGGAGAACAAAATATTTATATAGGATATACAGGATATACAGGAGTCATGCAGTAAATGATTGCTGAATGACTTTCATAGTACACTTAACTTCAGAATTGCAAGTTCTTTGATCTGGAGCTTTTTATCTTGCAAATCATCTCAGATAGCTTTCTAAAATTCTGTCTCATCTAACAAAGCTATCATTAAGTGAGAAATCTGTCACACAGAAAAGGTACTGCAAAGTACCTTAAAGAGTTTCAAGCTTTAAAAATATCTGACATATTTTTTATCAAAAACGTTATATAGATGTGACTGTAAAATTTACGACAACAGAAGCACTCCGATAATGGTGTTTCACATTATGAATGCACAGGATTTTTGATCACAGCACAAAAGTATTTCTTCTGAGATCTCAAGATGTACTTTCAATATTATCTGAAACTACAGGTATTTAGTTTTTTTCTATACAATGATTCTTTGATATTTCAGGAGTCTTGATAAAGACGATAACAACTGGAAAAAATGAGAAAAAAGACATGAAACTTTATGTTGAAACATAAATTTTTAGGAAAATGCTTTTACTGGGATTCAAAGCTACCCTATAGAAAAATAATATGCAGCAGTTCTGAATTTTAATAATGAGTAGTTATGCCAGAGGCTGCTTTTGTCAATGCCTCTTGCTCCTGGCTACTTTACAAAGCTTTGAGCACTTCAAAGTGAGTATGAAATTTTGAAATACACTGCAAAATCTCTCAGTGTCACTGCCTGATTTTAGAAATCTACATACTTCCAGAGGTCAATTCTATTGAACAAATATATAAGGAAGAAAAAAAAGATGTGGGCGAAGATATTATGTCAGTGTCCAGAATTTTACAGCGTGCCTCAGGGTTTCCTACCTGTTTTTAAAAGTAGAAATTTTTAAAGTAAAAGTTTTAAAAGTTTTACAGACTGTAATATCAAGCACGAGTCAGTAGCTCAGTAGCATGTTTGTTTATCATCTCCTTCACAGATTACTGATTATAGTAACCAAAAAAAAAAAAAAAAAAAGAAAGAAAATNAAAAAAAAAAAAAAAAAAAAAAATCATTACAGGGCATTCAATGCTTCTTTGGCTACTAAAACTACCTGCTCCCAACTCCCTGTTCTACCTTTTGCAGAGTATATCACTTTATGTTCCAGTCTAAAAACGTAGATCAACTCTTCAAACAAAGTGGAAATCCTTTTCTTTTTACATAATAGAGTTTGCCTAGATAGGAGATGTAGTGAGATTCTGGGGATGGCAGGCCACAATTTTCTTGTAAACTTCCATAGGATCATTTCATATGGTCATGTTTCACTCTCATTCACAAGTGCTTTTTTCAGTCTCTTCCAATAATAATGTGAACTAATTAGAGAAGGACAAAAGAAAATGAAAAAATACCTGTACAACCAAAATTCCCCGTCTATGCTGAGTGGCAGACAGGACAAAAAATGATAGACTTTTCCTCTGTTATATGTAATGTAATGTAAGATGTTCATAAACTGAAGCGCCAATAAAAGAGAACAATTTTATCAGTGAGCTTCATCTAGACCAAATCCAGGGCTTTCAGCAGAACAAAAGGGGTTGTTCATCAATGACCATAAATTGTTATTCCTGAATTGTTATTCCTTCGATTTATGCAAAACAGGCTCATGGTAATGTTATACCTTTTCCCTTATTACAGAGTAATAATAGGCAGTATTTTTACCATCCCAGAATAAATCATGAGAAATGCACAAGCTACTATCCTATTCTATTCTGTGTTTTTTTTTTTTTTTTTTTTTCTGAAATAGATTTCTGAGTCTGGTAACTGACCAGACATTGCTAACACTAAAGCTGAATTTATGATAGATTTATTCTAGCACTTGAAAATTCATTTCTAAAAATGTTGAAATTTTCCTTAAATGAATACAAAATAAATGTACTTGGCTTGGAATTAGGAATTCTTCGGGAGATATGTTTAAGAGTCATACTATAATGACGTATGGGATCATCTTGGTGTACAGAAAGGAATATGACTTGGGTTATTACATAAATATCAACCCCATAGCTTTTTAGTTATCTTATAACTGAACCCAGAAGACTATTACGGGGTGTTCTGAAGCATCCCTCAATAAATCAAAAATTAATTTGGGGCTAATTACAATGAAAAGTCATCTTTCATTATGCAGGGACCTATTTATTTTTAGGAACAAACCATTACCTACTTGTGAAGACTATGAATAATCAAAAGAACAAACTGAACTTGGAAAAAGAAAAATTGTTTTAAACTGAAGGTTTAAAAATTAATAAAGACATCTTTGGAGCCATACTGCCAATACCTTCGCAGAAACTAATTCTCTGAAGGGCTCTGTGTCCTTTAAATTGCTTAAGTTTATTAAAGAAAGGATCAAAGCAAACAAGAAAAGATGCCAGTTGTTCAGTATTACTTCTTTCTGAAGTCAAAAGATGAAAACCATAGACTTAAACTCTAAGAAAAGCTTAGACTGTGAAAAGTGTGGGTTGTTTGCTGTTCAAGCTCAGCAAGAATATCATCATAATTTTATCTGTTAACCTCAGTCTCTTTCTCATATCATGTGGCACTTTTAATGTTAGATTTCATTTAAGTCCAAAGCTCTCTCTCTGCATTAAACAACCAAAAGAACTGTTTCATGAATTAAGGCATGCATGTTCTGATCATCTTTCTGGGGGCTAAAAGCTCCATATTTATTCAGAGCATCCAGGCTGAAGATGTGCACAGATTTGCCTTGTGTCTGTCCATACTTTGGTAGCGTAGTTATCCTAACCATGCAGCGTCTGCTTGGTGACAGACACTTCCAGCTACTTTCAGTAGTGAATAGGCCAAGAAAAAAGAAAATCTCTCTTAGTTCCACAAAATGTATGTATAATGGCAGCACAGTTACATAACCAGCTTACATAACATGGCAAGTCATCAGATATAGGCTGACTGGAACAACAATCCTGCAGTAAAGCTGTGAACACTATGGCCACTAATATGTAAACTCAGCAAAGCTGTACTTGGCTTTATTTAAAAAAAAAAAATATTAATTTTTTAAAAATAAAGCAAAGAAAAGCAAACAAAGAGAAGGAAAAATCCTCTGACAATTTTCTGACCTCTGTATTAAGACTTTACCACCTAGAACAAAGTTAAACAGCGCAGAGGGTCCCTGAATAGAGACTGAAAACATTTTAAAATGCTTGGACAATTTCTAGCAAGATCTGTCTGACTGAAGAAGGAGAATGAGGATGGAACCATAATAGTGAACAAAGATTTTCATCATATATTTTGGAGGTGAGGGAACTCAGGCTTTTAAACCTTTTAAACCTTGCATGCAGCAAATATATTATCCCATATAAAAGTTATCTCTACTATCTCTACTATTTGCAGGAAGTGTGTTTTTATGTCTGAGTGCTCAGCAACTACATAACTGACTGCATAAGCATTATTAGATAATATTTTCCATTTAATCCTGTTATAAACTTCTTTTAAAGTTTAGTTACATGCATTGCTGTGTCAGGAAAAGTATCTCTTCTTTAGCATTTTAACTATAATTAATGATGATATTGACCTTGATTTTTGCCAAATTTATATTCCCTAAGAGATGGAACAAAACACACAATGTATCAATTATTTATACTTCCATATGGAGACTTATTGTTAATAGTTTCTCAGTAATTCTTAAAGGCTGGAACTTAATGAGACTATGTAGATCACTGGTTCATTTTGTTCAAATTATAAAAAGAAACATGTATCCAAAGAGATAAAATTGCTATTATGCTTCAAAAATGAACAATGAAGAAACATTTCTTCCTGTCAAAATTGTAGTGATAGCTTTCAGAATATATCTGTGCATAAACCTACTGCTCTGTGCTGTATAATCTTTCTTTGAGCAATACACAATGCTATTATTTTAACAAGCTGCTCCTACAAACTAACAACAACAAACAACAAAACTCCATTAGCTTATGGTAACTCTCAAATGCCAAGCAATCTATGATCTACGGCAGGTTGGTGTAATGAGGGAATGTCCACTTCACTTTTCAATTCAAACAGTTCTCATACTAAGAAGAGCAGAGACTAAAATCAGTATAGAAGCTCGAATTTATACACTGGATAGAACTGGTGCTGTATCATGATGTATGTTAATCTCAAGTGGGATTAGCAGCAGCTGAAAGGTGCTTTCAACCTTCTGTAGTTTGTATAGAGGGAGCATTTCCATTGTTCCTACATATTTGAAATCCAGAATAAAACAACACACAACTTGTATAAACCAACAATGCAGCACGTGAAGAGAACCATGAGGTCTCTTTGAAATCTCTGGAGAAGAGAGTCTTTGTAGAAAAACTGTAATTCGTGGCACATGTCTGTGTGAAAAATCACAGAAAACCACACTGCACAACATAGACTTACCAAATTGCCTGTTTTCTTCATAATGACCTCTCTACATATTATCTCTCTTTTAAAACATTCCAAATGCTAATAAGGAAAGGAAAATAATAGAACACAGAAATTATTCTAAGACTATAAAATAAAGACATTTTCTCATTCCTCTGCTTTTCCCTATCTGTATTTGCACAATATCATGCTCTCAGCGCAAAATTCAGATGCTGAGAACAAAGACAGTATGCAGGAGTTTTCAGCATCTTTGCTGTTGTTTGGAGGGGCAAACTGCAGGATTTGTGCATCCTTTGTCTGTGCTTTTGCCCAATGCATTACAGAGATACCAGCACCATATAACCCAGCCTAACTCTTCATTTCACTCTTTTCACTCTTTTCACTCTTTTCACTCTTTTTGTGTATTTATTGTATTTTGTATTGTGTATTTATTGACAGTGGACCTCACAGTTGCTCATCCAAATGACTTACTTCACTGTCACAGCCACATATTAATTCTTTCTCTAGTTAACATGGAAAGGAGCATCATAGGCTGTAGCAGCCAGCATGGAAGTTCTGCAAAAGAGTGATGTTGCAGCCTTTCTTTATTCCCTCTTTTCTCAGCACATATGTTTAAAGCAGGTAGGTTGCAAAGTTTTCTGTACGTGCCAAATGCACAATTGACTTCCAAAAGCTATAAGGGCATTTACTTGTTTTCTATTATCTATTATCTGCTTCACGCGACAAAATCTGAGAACTGAGATCAGCAAGAGGTACATTAGTATGAACAAACTTGTGGTAAACCAATTTTAGCAATATTCTACTTCCACAGTGAGTATGTCCCAGAGCACTGTTTGAAAATTTCATTAGTCTTGTGGTTTTAAATATCAGTTTTTACTTTTTTTTATATATATTATACTAATTTAGTTATCACGGATAGGTGATCTTTACTGATTGTTCAGCCCTTTACAATGCAAGATGACATTGAAAAGATGAAATCTTCCTCTCTGTTGCAACTCTAAAGAGACATAAATTGAAACGCTTTTTCATTAATAAAATTTTCCAATCATTATTGAATCAACCAAACTTACAAACATATTCTAGTCATCTTAGCAAAATCATTAATTTTAGTCAGAAAATCCTATTTTAAAAACTAACAAATTGTAGCTCATGTAAAATTAATATCACTGTACATTATATCCCCTAATCAGAAAATTCAATGAAATACAAGGTAAGATTTTTCTTGGTGCAGGCTTCTAAAGTAAGAAGTGCTGAAGAAAACTTTGTATGGTCATGTACATTATATCTACAAGGGGACTGACAAGTGAAAACCCGAGTGGCGCTTTCTATTGATGATTGTCTCTAAGTGAAAGTCATGTATAGCAATATATAAATCTCAGATTGAGAACAAAGCTAATAAAATCCTTAAAGACAGCCATTCAGGATAATGACTGAGCTTGATTGACCAAAAGATTTAAGTGCACCTAAATTAGCATATCAGTTCAGATCACAAGTGTGTGTTTATGCCCACTTACTGTATCTCAGTTAACTTTGCAAGGTGGCCTTGGACCATGCATACTGAAATCAGAACATTGCAACTAAGCTGAAGATGCAATTTGGGAACATATCTACTGTTCTAGCCAGTAATCAACAGTCTATGCAAAGGAATTGTCCCAAAGTAAATATCTAAAAATTTCAAGATTTCAGCTATAAAAATATCATTTTGGTTACCAAAATCTGCTAATTTTTAACCTCTTATTTCACTTGTACTTTTTATTTATATTATTGATATTTAGATAAATTGAAGAAAAAGCACTAATGTTCCAAACATAGAGACATTAGTGAAAGAAATGATAAATTAATCTGCAAGTGTCTGTGCTCTTGTAACACTGTTTCATCAATATATATATATATATATATATATATATACACACACACATATAATTTTAGAGAGCAAATAAAAAGATCAGTTAAATCCATTTTCTGGCCATTTCTGATTTGGTGCTTTCTAATGCCTGTCCCCAATTTAGTTTTAAAAGTCTTGACAAAGGAGACTACAACTGGTTATTATTTCAGTGGTTTTTTTTTCTCATTAGTTCTTTCCTTTTCTTCCTATTGTTTTGCCTTTTGTATTCCCTTTCACCTTGAGTAATTCTTCTCAGCCCAAAAGGATGACCCCTTTTGATATTTGTAGTTATCTTCTACTTCTTCCTTTAATACATTGCCATAAATCAAGCTTCTGTAATCTATATTTTTTCTATGCGAACTCACAGCTCTGAATGCAGTGTTGCTTGTGTGATCTCATCCATTGCATTAAGCACTATACAGCAGTGATTTATTAGAATAGGGAAGCCAAGTAAATTCCCTGTCTAGACTAATGTAATTGTTCCCTTGTTCCAAATGTTCAATGATTTCACGGTTAGTCATTCTATCTCTTTTCTCTGCAAATGTATGTATATACCCACAAATACATCAGCCTCACATAACATATATTTAACTTAATGGAAAGATTTTCTTGACTCAGTATGACCAAATCTTTAAATCTTGACCAAATCTTTAAATCTTGATTCATTCAAGAAATACAAATATGCTACGTGCCTGCCTTCCCCTGTGTATATCTTATATTTAGACTGAATGTCTAAATATGAGATAAAATAACCACAATCCAAAAGGAAACTAAAACATATTGAAGGGTTATGTTAACCCTATTTCATCAATTCAGCATGGCTAAAGGTAAAAAGGTAAGACACTGAAAACAAGTTGATAGTATCTGATCTTTCTAGTCCTACAGCTCTGCTATTAAGACCATTTTCCAAAACCTAGGTGATAAATTCCTTATACACTGACACTACTGAGACTAAATTGTCTTAAAATAAGTACTCTCTGCCTTACATACCCACTTTTCTGTGCAGCTACACAACTTGCACCTCTAAATAAAGTAAGCTTTGGTGAATCTTATGATGCAAAATATACTAAGCAAATTTTATGATGATCAATAAAATGCAGTTTCTGAAAGCAAATCCCTTGATATTTGTGTATATTTCATGGTGTTTAGAGTCAATTTGGCCTTGCTCAATGATGCTGAAAACACAGAGCTATAGCTACTGCAGGTATATTTGATTTATTAGGGTAGCTAAATCACATAAATCCCAGTTATCCATTTAGATGTGCTGTAAAACTATGTCTGCTTTCACAAAACGTGCGGCTTCTTATAATGTCCAGAGCTCCTTCAGTTCATCAAAAATAAATTTAAATTTTGAATACAAAAAAAAAAAAAAGACTTCTAGCTTCTCATCAAGCATCAAAGGATGATCAGAGATTATATCAGAGATTATAGTAGATATGCCTAAATTTTCTCTAACTATATTAAATTTTATCTAGGAAGAAACCTGTGAATGTCATCGAGTCCAACTGCCTGCTGACAGGTCTAATATCCAAGGTAGAGCTGTTTGCTGAGGACCATGACAAGACCCATTCTGAAAACCTTGCAGGATGGAAACTCTACAGCCTCTCTGGCTATGCTTAGTCATCCTCACTGCAAATTTTCTTTACGGCACATGTGTTTTTCACTTTCACGTTGCAAATCTACAAGCAGTCTGTCTCTGTCTGTCTCTTGCAATTACATCTGTTAAACAAATCCAGCACCCTAAGTCTTTCTATGTCATGTGCTCCAGCTTCCTGACCATTTTACCTCTGCTGCACTGAAATCTCGCCAGTTTATCAATACCTCTTTTGTCAAAAAAAAAAAAAAATCCATTTTTCATTTGGAAATGTAAGTTATATTGTTGGGATATGGCTTCTTGTATGGGATATGTTGGGATATGAGTTCTGAATAGAGAACAGTCTCTTCCTTCAACCTGCCAACTCAACTCTTGAAAATGTAGCCCAGCAGAGAGCTTAGGAAGGGCTTCTTTGAAGATTTACTTCATAATCTTCCAAGGAACGGAGGTTCCATTTAAAAGCCTGTAATTCTTGGATCCCTTTTTTTTTTCTTTTCTTTTTTTTTTTTTTTAATAGTAGGGACTAGTATTTGCCTTGCTAAAATGATGCTTTAATTCTATCTTTTTTTTTAACTTCTGTGCTCCTCTTTAAGCTTTGTGAAAGCTTAAAGCTCTGTAATTCTGACTTTCCAGTAATGATGCTTACAATTAGATAAGCAATTATTTCCAGGTATCTTTTTTTATCTGTCCTACATCATAAATTTCTATAAATGTTCTAACTCTAGATTTGAAAATGTAAAAAACTAACAAAAATAATGCAAAACTCCTTACCTAGCAAAGTCAATAGGTGAATGGGAGACTGATTAAAATGATGATACTTAGGCGTACATACTTTCAAGTATTAGAGATAACAAGTATTAATTTTATAGGACTATTTTTTCATTTAAAATAATCAAAAATGCAAAATTAAGTATTTCAGACAACAGTTAAAATGCTTCTATAACAAAATATAAAATATTTATTATTCAGATTTTCCACCATTTAATCCTCAGCTTATGTATTACACAATATTACACAGAGGGAAATTGTAACCCTTCTTAACATTATGTATTTCAAGAATTCTTATCAGTCACAATAACATTGTTTATATATTTGAAGTTAGCAGTTGATTTTTGCTAGTCAAAGACTTAGAAAAAAAGTAGACTGAGTGCCTATAAAATCCTAAACTGTCATTCCCAGCTTTGTCTTTTAATTTCAACACAGTCCATGTCTGTTGAATAAGTAGTAGTCCTAGATGAACAAGTAGAATTTGCACTTAATGCAGCACTTTTTCTGCATATTGCTGTAAACTGAGAGTAACGCCCTGAAGGAAATTAATCATGAAAACCCTCATCTGAGTAGCATTACAGTTTCATTAGTTTCACACTTCATTACTTTCATCAAACAAATACATATTTGAAAGATACTCCAGTAATGGCTTACTATCTCTGCTCAACTTTAGCCTAGGTACTGTACATACATCTGTTCCAATTAAAAGAGTTTAGGTGGATTATTTATGCAGGCTTTCTCACCTTATATAGAAGTCAGCCAACCAATGGAAGTAACTACAATGGGTTTCCTCAGTTTTTTAGCAATACATTAACCTTCCCATACCAAATGCCCAAACCTGGGTGCATCACAGTAGCAAATAAGGTAAATAAGAAGGTAACACCTAGAATCCCTTCAATCTTGTAGAGAATTCAAGTTCATTAACAAAAGTACACAGAGCTAAGCAACTGGTAATATCTTTAAAGGCCAACAATGCTTAGAATTAGCACTGTGGCTTCTGTAAAATACTTTTCAAGGCAAAACAAATACAGTATATGATAATTAGTGCAGTTGAAAAGAAACAGTGAGTTTTTAAATGTATTTTATCTTCCTCCCATTTATGCTTCAGCATACTAGAAAATTGAAATCTCTATCTTTGGCAGTGCTGTGGCAGACTTCCAACTTTATCTTAATGAAGAAAGGATTATTTTTGACAAAGTTCTGGTTTCCAAGTATCCTGAAAAGGGGAAAAAAAAAGATGGAAGGAAGAGGAATGAAGCAAAAAAATACTGTTCAAAAGTATTAAAAAGTGTTTTATGGGATAAAAGACATAGGTATTTTATAGCACAAAAGTACTTCACTCACAATTCCTAAATGTCATATTTGAAAATTCACCATTTTCTTTTAAATAGCACTACCAAAAGAAATAATAAATGAATGTCACCAGTTTTGAAACTTAAAAGAGACTGAAATGAAGATGGAGTTATAAATGATTTCAACCTACTCTTAAGGATAGATTGTTACTAAAAGCTACTACATCCCATCATAAGGGCATTTTACACTTCTCCAGAATTTCAAACTTCTCTTTGAATGTAAAATTCATACTGAAAGTCAAACATATGGATTTAGACAATTAACTTAAACTGTCATGGGTACTGTGGTTTTCAAGTAGAACCTCACATGATCTTTATAGTATATTTATTTATTATTTCCATAATGCCATGTATGCCTGTGGTAAATTCTGAGAAATATTACAGTGACATTTGTTTTCAAGGAACATTACAACTCTGACTAAAGCAAGGATGACACAGATGCCTGAAGATGAAGCAAGTAGGACAATGGTTACAACACTATCCTTAGGTCACAGATGTACATGTAAAAAGTAAAGGTCTCAGTATTCTACAAATTACATCTTCAAATGTTAACTATGTATGGGTGTTTTTAACTTCAAAATAAGAAACATTTTGAACTGCTGTTTCTGCAGAGAATATGTTTATTCTATAACGCTAAATTAGCAAGACTCATTAATAAAGTGCAGGGAGAAAATAATAATCCTAAAAGCTTGGTAGAGTCCTTTATAAATATTGGAATTTGTAGATTTTATGTCTCAGAATATAACTTGCTCTTCCATGTTCATCTAGAGCTACACAGATTTAAAAAAAAAAAAAAAAAAAAGCTCAGAATGAAATAAAAGCTTATACAAATTATACTTGGACTATAAACTTCTCTTATTTGACATTTTTGACTAGGAACTGACCTGATGATAATATAGCACATTCATAAAGTTAAGGTGTCAAGGAAGCGTGAAACAAACTCAGATCTCTTTTTATGTTGTTGTTTTGCTGTTGTTGGTGTTATTTGATTTGTTTTTTTCCTGTTGCTTTTTTTGGAAAATTTTCAATGGATGAGACTGCCTACTTAGGAAAGAAATGTCAAGTTGTTCCCTAGTCTTTCAAGAAATCTGCTTACATAGCTCATTTATAAAGTAGTTGTCACCAGAAACATTCCTACTTACCAAATTAATATGAAAAGTGGTAAGGTATGCAAAGACATCATATATAGAAAGGAAGGTCTGTAAACCTAAATGTTACTTTTGCATTCATGTGCTTTGTTATCCTCCATGATTTCTTTGATGTTAGAGTTCAAAAACTTTTTGTATGTCACTTCAGGTCACAAGTAAATAATAATTAAGCATCAAGAAGCTAACTCATCTCTTCTGATGTCAAATGAAAAATTTCCTGTGATTTCAACAGAATAAAATCAAAATCTGTCCTGAGCAAGGCTCAAGTAATCACTTTATGACAGTTGTCATACAATGAATTCTAGATTCAGAATCATTTATAAAATCTGATACCACATATTTCTAATTCAGATTTGTTTCCATTGTTTAAACTATTAACAGATCAAACCTTAGCACGATAGTCTCATTAATCCTATTTTTACATTAATTGAACAGCATGAAGATGTGTCCTGTCCTTAAACACTCTGACTCTTAATCTCTGGATTAGAATCCCAACATATGATTACTTCAAACATGGATTCATTTTCTGTTATTTTTGGTATGGTTCAATGGAAACAAAATCTGGTTAAATATCAAGATTAAGGGATATTTTCATTATTCATCAGTCTCCTGGCAAAATAAGATATCTCTCACTACTTCAAAACACATATAATAAATTACATAGGAATAAATACTGCTGGGCATATTCATACAAATGTATATCTACAAACAAAATGAAAAAGATAAAACATTACAGGCTTCGACCTCTACAAACTTAGCAGGAATTCAACGAGAGAGTTCAGGTTATACATGTAAATATTAGGTATTTTAGAAGTTTGGAACTTGTAATTTTCAAATTAATAATCAGTTTTTATTTTATTCTGTTGAAATGTCTAATTTTGACTAAATTAAGAAAATAGAAATATTACTGAAGAGTGATTCCAACATTTCAATCTACCTATATTACAGAAAAGAGTAAGAACCCCAGAGACATTAACAGGAACAACAATTATGACACTGATTGTCATCATTTACAACACTTTTCAAATTACTTGACAGATTGTCACAGAAAAAAATGCAAATTTATTAATATTTATGCAAATTGCTTTACTTTAAGACTTAAATAAGACTATGGCTCTCCTATCCTTGGATACTTACAGTGAAAAGCAAAGGATATGCATTTCACTTAAACATAATTGAATTAATCATGGTAAAAATAAAATAATCTTATTTCTAAAATTGGATTGATTGGAAGATGTTCCCAACTCATGCAAACTGAGCAATTAATCTTATAAAGTATTATGCAGACTGAGACAGAGTTCACTTTGGATGTGATCATGGACACATTATGACTTAAGATCAGGAACTGTTCAGAATGCAGAAAAATGAAGTAGTTAATGAAGGGAAATTGGAGAAGGATGTTATGCTGCACTTTTTGACTGTATCAAGTCTTCTGATTGCTTGTAAATTTTGATTTAAAGTGCTTTATGTAATCATGTAAATACTCAGCAGGCTTTACCCCAAGGCAAGTTATTTCTACAGCTGCCTTGAAGATTCATAGAGGAAGACATATTAGACTGTATTTGAGATTTGACCAGCTTTTCTGCAGCTGAAAAGTCAGTACACTGACAACAGTTTCCTCTGAAAGCATAAAGAAAAACATTAAAAAAAAAGCTAATTTATAAATTTTCTAATTACATTCAAAAGGAAAAATATAAAATTTTGCCCAACACACTGATGAATAACATGCACAGAAGCAGTTTCTGGCAGAAGAAGCTGGAAAAAATAACTCTAATCTCACTATTTAACAAAAACATGCTCACTCTATTGTAAGTGCAGATTTTTAATAACTTCAAAGAGAATCTTATGAGAAAGCAAGTAAAATAACCTTGTGAGTAGTCACAATAAAAATAAACTATGTGAGGCTTGTTTATAAAAGCAAGGAATGAGAAGCAGTGAGAACAATCAAAGATATCTGCTCTCTTTTTAGTCCAGATAGACCACAAAGTAAAGAAAATTTTTACAAGTCTTCAGAGTATATCTGAGGTTTCTTTAATCTATGGGCTTTGGTGAAGCCATATAGAAGGTGAAGTTACTTCACCCCTAATCAAGCTGGTGGTCAGAGCTCCTTTTGGAACTGGTCCAGTTTACTTTTCCATCATTTAAAGGACATGCTGTTTAGTATAAAGGTCTCTGTACCACCACTCAAAATCTTTTGTTGAACTCTTTCAGTAGAGCCATGTGACAATTCAGGACAAAATTGCAATAAAATATTTAATAATTCAAAGTACACAGAGCAAAACCACCAAGGACAACAACTGAATATTGAAGGTTTTCTTTTTCCCTTTTTATTAGATGAAACAGGTGCGTCAGAAAAAAAATGAAGTGAATATTATCAGCTTAAAACTTCATAAGACAAAAATATAAAAGATCATAATCTGTGGAAGAATTACCTTTGCTTTTCATTTTAAATTTATTTTCAAACTTTTGCTTGTCATTATTACAGGAAAAGCACATCTGAAGAGTAGAGTCAATTAGCTTTTATTTTGATTTCTCTATCACCACTTATTATTCATTATAGGTATACTTAGAAGTCTCAGCTATATTTTGAATCCTAATTTCTCACTATCAAAATGCTGAATATCAAAAAGATGGTTAGAAAAGGCTGCTTCTTGAAGAGCCTAGAATCTTTAGCCTGGGAAAGGCTTAGGATTACTGACAGTCCAAGGTACTAAGATAAGGAATCTGTAAGTAAGGGAATTAATGGGAAAAAAAGGTTAAAGATCTTCAAAAAAACAGATTTCAATAGAATGTATAGATAACTCAGAAAGAATTTACATATCAGCAAAAATGATTGACCAGCAAGGAAAACTATATTTTAGGAATCACAAAATAAACAATCTAGAAACTGAGTCAGACCTGGGAAAGGATATTAGAAAAACACAAGGTTCTTTAGCTATACAAAAACTAATGCTAACGGGGCAAAACAGTATAGTCACTATTTAGAAACCTTTGGATAAAGATTAAGTATTAGCTTAATATACCTTCAAAACTAAATTAATACTTGAAGATTTCTACAGTGAAGGTGATGTTGAATACAGGGATGAAGAGACTAGAGGAATGATGGTAAGAAAACTGTTGTAAGAGACTATTGTGGATTGTATTTGTGGATTGTATTTGTCTCGGCATTGTTGTCACATCATTACGACTTCCTGTTGTAAGGGACTGTTGTGGATTGTGTTTGACTCTGATAAGAACACAATATCAGCTCAAGACCACAACAATGTCATTCTCGGCAGTGCCTGCCAAGCCACACTCACTCATGATTCGGGTGAAGAGGAAACCACCTAGAAAACCAGAGCACAAAGCACAAACAACACATACCAAAAACTTCAAGGAAGTGGGTGGGCTCTTGGAGAACAAGGACAATAAAAGGATTGTGTGTTCCTTGATTGAGCCCTTTTATTTTCCTCCCTGAACGCCTCTTCAAGATACCATCACCTGCACCAAGGCAGAGCCAAGGAAACGTAACTGGACTGGTGATGGTGGTAACTAACCTTGCTGCAACTAACCTCTTGTTACCCCTGTTAAACAAGTTACCCTTGGTAACTAACCTCTCCCACCTGCTTGCATACTTTTTCCCTTCTTTCTCTCTCCGTCCTATTGCGATCACTCCTTGTTATAAGAACAGTACTTACAAAGTCATATGGCATTTGATCCTGTTTGGGTCTTAATCTTGTTCTTAGGATCATAGTGAAACCTCTTCTGACAGTGGATCATGACAAAAACATAATCTTCTACAATGAAAGTGGAAGAAAAATCCAAATGTCATAATTATCTCAAAATAGTTGCGACCTGTGATCTCCACATAAGTTATGTCATAGCTGACTTACGGAATCAATGCAAACATTCATACAAAGATATTAATCAGAATAATTTTGTTTTGTTTTGTTTTCAAATCTAGTGAATGTACTTTAGTACATTAAAAAATAAAAATAAAAAGCAGAATCGGAATTCATAAGCAAGAGACTTGACCCAGATGTTCAGAACAGTCGCTATAACATCAATATGTGCAGAGAACTTGAACAAATGAGAATTAAGCATTAACAAGTTTGGCAAAGATAATGTAGCAACTTTATTTCCTAAATAAGTGAAGCACAAGAAATCCATAGAATCACAGAACGGTTAAGGTTGGAAGGGACCTCTAGAGATCATTTAGTCCAACTCCCTCTGATCAAGCAGGAACACCTAGAGCATTTGGCACAGGGTGGTGTCCAAGCAGGTTTTGAAGACCTCCAGAGAACGAGACTCCACAGCCTCCCTGGGCAGCCTATTCCAGTGCTCTGTCACCCTCACAGAAAGAAGTTCTTCCTTACATAGAGATGGAAGTTCCTGTGTTGCAACGTATACCCATTTCCACCGGCCACCACTGAGAAGAGCTTGGCCCCTTCCTCCCTACATTCCTGTTCAGGTACTTATACATATTAATCAGATCCCCTCTCAGTCTTCTCCAGAGAAGACAGGCCCAACTCAGTCTCTGCTCGTATGAGACATGTTAATCCTTAATCATCTTGGTTGCCCTCTACTGGAGCCTCTCTAGAAGCTCCATGTCCCTCCTATATTGAGGAGCCCAGAACTGCACAAAATACTCCAGGTGGGGCCTCACCAGAGCTAAGTAGAGGGGCAGGATCCACTCCCTTGACCTGCTGGCAACACTCTTCCCGATGCAGGCCAGGATCTTGTTGACCTTCTTGGCCACGAGGGCACTGCTAGCTCATGGTTAACTTGGTGTCAACTTGGACTCCCAGGTCCCTCTCTGCGGAGCTGCTTTCCAGCAGGTTGACCCCTAATCTGTACTGGTGCCTGGAGTTATTCATCCTCAGGTGCAGAATGCTGCACTTGTCCTTGTTAGCCCTCATGAGGTTCCACTCTGCTCAACTTAAATCCCATCTAATTGGAATTCTCCGTGTCTTTTGTACATGGGAATGTACATATACAGTGTTACGTGGGAAAAAAACTAATAAACCTGGAAAATAAAGTAACAGAGATGGACATGTACATACTAAAAGACTGGTAACAAACACAAATCTTGAGGGGTAAAATCCTCTGTGCTGGAAGGAGATTTTGAGTGGAATATTATTTTAAATAATGACACTGATCAAATAGGCTATATGTTCACCATAGTTATTTACATAAAAAAATCTTGGATAGCATTATCTATTGAGAAGGGTTTTTCGCGTATCAAATGAAATAAAAAAAAAGAAAAAAGAAAAAATTACCTCAGTGAACAAAATAATAGCAACTATGGAATTAGATTCAAGAGAAAAATTCAGAGAGGTTGACATGGATCTTCAAAGGAAAGAGAAGCCTTACCCTGCAAGGAAAGGAAAGCCTAAACAAGAATTTTTGACACCATAAAAAAGAACATGAGAAGAGATATTACAATTATCCATAAATATAAAAGGGTAGAAAATATAAATATCAGTCAATGCTGGATTGAGAACAAATTTAGGACCATGATTAAATTTAGGAAAGGAAAAGATTTCTTCCAACTGCAAGAGCAGTGAACTTTCAGTCAGAAGAGAAGGGTGAAAAGACATAATTGCTTTAAAATGGGGTATAATGCACCACAGCATAATACCAAGTGATGATGCAAGAGGTCTCTTTTAGTCTAATACTATATATTTAAGTATAAACATATACTTAAATCCTGCCTTGAAAAGAATTGAGGTTATTTACCCAGACTCATAAAGCCAGGGAAAATGGAAAGACGGGGCATTATTTTTTGGTTGCTGATACATTTTACTAGATTACTATTCTCCCATTCCCTTCATCAATGCTCTATAAAAAAATTAAATCTCTTTAGTATTGGCATCTCAGCTGCTCGGCAGCTCTACACAGAAAAGTTACATGTTTCCCAGTGATTTTGAAATGCTTTCTCATTGTCTTGATAGTGCCTTTTTTTTTCTTCCTCTATCCATTCTTTTGTATAGCTAATCTGTTCTTTTCTCCTTTTTTGTCCAGTTTAATCGTCGTCTTTTGTCCAAAAGGAGCTTCTGACTTTTTCCTTCTTCTCCGTTACTATATTCATGTACTGGACAAGTGGAGCTTTCTGTCTGCTGGAGCTGCAGCAAAACACCTCCCCCAAATGGCACTGCGTGGTATGAAATTTGGCACATAAATCACTAAGATAATGCAGTTCTGAGCTCATCATTAGGAGTAGTAAGTATTCTTATACGTTTTGGGGAAAAAAAAAATATGACCTTCTGATATCTTTCAGCTTTTCTTAGAAGATTTTTACTGAAAATTCTTTTTCCAGTAAACATGCTTCCTCATCTGGTGTCTAACCAGGTATTGTAATCTTTTGGCTACACGACTCTCTTTGAGGACAATGGTACTATGGGGTACTTGTGAAAACTGAGATTTTTTGGAACTCTAAAGGAATTTGGAAAGTTTTACACTGTAGAGGGCAGCTAGATTACCCATGCACGAAGACACATTTTTGGCAAAGGATGTGTCCTTTCTGCACAGATTGCTTTATCTCACAGCAGTAAGCAATCAGATCAAAGGAAATCTGAAGTAAAAGGCAGGAGTTTCACAGGGCAGCAAGGAAGTTTTTTGATACCTCAAAGACTGTTCTTTAACTACTGCAGACAAAACTGCAAGGTGAAAAAGTGTATTGATCTCTCTTGAGAGGAGAATATAGAATATTCTCCTTTATTTATATATTTATTTATTTTAACAAAACTAGGCTTCTTTACATAACCAGGTGCCTCTAGGATCTAAGACATAAAGAAGGCTATCAAATTACAAAAGACTCATGATAAAATTCTGGTATCACTGTGCTTTGGTCTTTTTTTCTATTTTTAGTACATTATATAGTAACTCACTGCAAAAGTAGGCAAAGTACTTCTTGTAAGAGAAAATATCAAGATACAGTCTTAGATTACTAATGTATATCCTAAGAGGAATTTATTTATGAAAATTCATAACAACTATGATCATTAAATATTATTTTTCTAAAAGGTGCCAATTGCTGACTTTAAAAATGGAAGAAACACAAATTTCACTTGCTGTCATAGTTCCTGTTTCAGAAACATGCCCATGGGTATATTCTATTTGAATAGCAGGAGGGTTTGTTTTAAATTGACTCTTGGGGGATATCTACAACTACTTTGTTTAAAAAAAAAAAAATGGAAAATAATATGAAAATTGGAAACCTTTTGTGGACAGCCAAGATCACATGTCCATGTTAAAATCAAAATATTAGAAGAACCTCTAGTACTGAATAACCCTGACAAAAAAATTACCCGCTTAACTTCACCTTGATATCAGAGAGCTCTATAAGTAACCCATTACCATGAAGAGTTAGGCTCTGGATTCATCAATTTTTGAAAATTTAGTGGATGCATTATACATGTTTTATAACAACGTGGTTCACATCCAGCAAATGCCAGTTATATGAATAGCCATAGAAATACAGACGTTTCTAAAAGACCCTGGATATGCAAACACTGAAAAGCAAACATCCACTGTGTGCTATTTCTCTTTAAAGCTGGCAGGGTTTTGCATTATGAGGAAGGTTATTTTTCCCAATAGTTTCATCCTGCCCAAATGCTAGTGGCAAATAGACTCACAACCAATAGCATCAGAAGGAAAGGCTTGTGATCATTTTAATTTTTGCTTCCCCAAGGAGCAGAGACCAAATGAGGAAACAACCAAAACAACTGAAAACCATATTTGTCATTGTCAGTACTGAACAAAAGATTGCCTTGTGTTTCATAGTAGACATTATTAACTCGTGGATAAGGAACAACATTAAGTGCAGTAGAGGCTGCTCAGCTTTAATGCCTTGGCAAATATGTGATCTGTTCTCTGTGCATCAGTCACACACATCCAGCAGTTGCTGATAATAAGAATATAGTGAATTAGTCTTACGATAATGAGAATTTGTGTACATCCTCAAAGGGAAAAAATAAATAGTAAAACCAAAGGCATTAAAAGAAGTTGTAAATTGTAAGAAGCTGATTAAATTATATTCTCAAACCCTACATATTCAAGAAGAGACTTCCACGATAGTGAAGTATCACATGAGTTGTTAAGGCAGGCAAAACTATCACTGATTATATGCTGTCTTCTCAGGTCATAGAATGCAACAGTGTTAGTTATTAGCACAGGACTAGATTGTAATCATCATCATCCTCAGAAAGGATGCTTATTTTGACACTTTAAATTGGAATCTTTTGAAAATGAGGTCTTGACCACAAGTATTGAACATTTCAAAACCTAACCTTGAGTTGTTCTGGAAGTCCGATCAATATCACAGGAAAAGTTGAACCAGAAAAATAGGACTATCCCTAAATTTGGCAACATACCATCACTACTATCCATAAACAAATCATATTTTCCTCTATGCTGTATTTCACTTGTAATGAATTCATGGAAATGCTTTTCTCATATATATGTAAGCATTTCTGTATCACTTCTAAAATACAGTATTTCCCAGACAGCATAGCACTCAACATCTCTTTCAAAAAATACATAAGAAACCTGTCACTTAAGATTCTTTTTTCCTCCTGATGCCTGCACTAAGGAAACTGTAATGATTAGCAAGACCTTCTCTGCTTATGGAGTTATCTTTAAAATTGCTAGTCATCTTTAAAATAGATTTTTATCATCTTGGCACATGAAGAACTGGATCATACCCTCTGGCTTCAGTTTCAAGGTTGTGCAACCAGGCAAGGAATTTTCAGGCCACTGGAAGTGGTAATTAGAGAAGCACAACAAAACAGTAGTGAGCCAAACAAAGTATTAGACCAAGGCCAGGGTTTTCCAGCTTTTGACTAGAAACATGCAAGAAACTGCACTGGGATGTCGCCTTCTCACTGCCATCCCTACAATGTGTTATGCATGCAGAGCCTTCCCTGGAGCATGCAGCCAAAAATCTTCACCAACCATTTGGGCTGAAGGAGGACATGGCCAGTCTGTTTGAACTTGCACAGAATGAAATGCCTTTGGAAATACTGGTTTGGGATCAGAACAATGCAAGAAACTATGAGAGAAAAGTAAACTTTCGTAACACTCAATTTCCATGAATTTTAAAAGAAGTGAGTTACTAATAAGAAGGGCTCTTTCATAACTTGTAGTCTGTCTTCTTGTACATCTGAGGCATAACAGCTATGTTTACAAGCAATGTTACTTTTCTGTTTATTGAATAAAATTCACAGTGCCCTTTTTTTTTCTTCTGTGATCTATGACTTGTTATGAATACAGAGCTCTCTTTAGTTTAACTCTTTTTTTTTTCAGTAACTAGACAGAATTTTGCCACTTTAAGAAAAGTTTCTGGAAGTAGTCTCTCTCTACAGAAAATGCATACTCAAAAATCTAATAATTCTCTTCAGTCAGGGCCATGGGAAAGCAGATATAGCCAAAATCCAATCACAAGCCAAAGTTTGTTCTTCATAGTGCCAGCAAAAGACATAGTATCCCAGCTGTGTTCAATGAATAAATGCATAATTAAAAATGTGATATTAATTTATATAAATATCCATACACACCCCAAAGCTCAACTGTGACCTTTCAGTATAATGCAAGAAGAAAACCTTACCTAATGGGTAATCTTTGAATACTGACTTGATGAATAATCCCTTCTCATTTGAAAATATGAAAAAAATAGAACAACAATGCAGTCACCTAAGATTTCTCCAACTTCCCACAGAAAACAGATGTTTTGGACATTCATGTATTCATTTCTGTATACTTTAAGTTCCTCTGTGCATTTGGGATGCTACAAAAAAATCAGGATTTTTGCCTGTATTTTTATATAGGTTTTTCATTTTTCTCTTTAAAGAAAAAATAGGAAACAAAGCAATTGTGTCCATGATAATTTTTGAAAATATTCCTTGAAGTATTGAAGTACAGTATTTGAAATTAAAGTAACTATTCCATGAAGTATTTAAGTACAGTATTTGAAATTAAAATCTTGAACTCTGAATCTGTCAAATATGCCGTGCAATACTGTGCAGTTCTCAGTAAGCTTGGACAAAACTAACAGTATAATAAATGTCTGTGTTGCATAACCTAAAATCATATTCAAGTCCTGTAGCATGCAGTGAAACAGAAGATGACATTTTATCATTCTTAGCTTTTATTTTCTCTGTGTCCGGTTACTGCACATTAATGTTTTTTATTATTTATTAGCTACCAAAATCAATCTCAGCTGCTGTAATGCCATTTGCTTATGAAATTTTTGAGACTAAAGTCATGGCTTTTGATGATAGTTATAAAGAAGGTGGTTGGTAGAGCCAGTCATTGAAAGAACTTCTTGTAACCATAGAGGCAATAAAATTTCCAAGGAGAATAGAAATACTTTGAAGATTACGATTTCCACATTACCTTGTTTCTAGGAAGGGAGGGTCTGAACTCTGCTTTTGGAGTCAGGGGGAAGCACTGCTGTCTTTTGTGCTCATAAAGCAGCGGCATCTGGGAGAAACAGCAAGCTCCTACTTCCATGGAAGTCAATGAGGGTAGAGAGGACTCTTGCACATCCCAGCATCAGGACCTTGCTCAGAACATGAGATGATAGCAGTTAGGTGAGAGAAAGCACAGAAATGAAATAAAGATGAAGCAGTGAACTCAACAGTTACCACGAGCCCCTGTGGCAGTGCTTTTAGTGCTACAATCAAACTTGAGTAGCAGGAGGCACCTCCGCTCTTGAAGCTGAAAATCGGTGGAGTCGGCTGTCTCCAGGGAAACATAGTATGCGCACTGCAAAGTGGGGTGGAAAGATTAAAAGGAAAGCAATATGCTGTTTCAGTACTTCACCACATGGGAGTGTTGTCTTAACTGTCTGCAAAATGTAACTTGTTTCAAATGCTATGGGTTAGAGCTGCCTAGATACTTCATGTCCAAGCAGAGAGATTAATTAAAAGCTTTGTCTCTGCGTGAGGCCCTAATAACTTGCTTTTCAGATGAAAGATATAAAATAAACAAAAATCATACATACTGATATATTTCATTGTTAAGCCAGGTATAGAGAAATATGGGCAGGAGGTTCAATATTTCTACTAGGGCATTGATTTCAAAGCTAGCCAAGGTTGCTCTCACTCACTTCTGACCTAAGATCTTCAGTCTAATATTAGAGAAGAACAAATTGTTGGAACAATTAATACTCAGGAGTATATTTTAGAAAGGTGTCAAATCCAAAGAAATAGTTACTCATACTCTCGACTGCAGTGACTAGATTTCCAAGATTTTTAGGACCACTTTCAGGTAGATTCTCAAACCTGTATCTTAATCCATGAACTGAATTCAATCTCACATGCCTGCAACCTTACTGAGATCCTGACAAAATGGGACCTTCAACTAGACTGAAGTCCATTATTTGAGATAACTCTACTACATAAAATGTTTATTCCTTCACTTCAGTTCTTTCAGTTCTTAAATTCTTAATGCAAGTGTTGGTGGAAGCTGATCCTTTGTAATCTATTTAGCAATACCATACCACTGTGTTGCCCTTTGACAGAACATTGTCTATTCTGGGCAAATTTTTGTTTCATTTAACTCAGTGCCTTCAACCTAAATGAGATCAGGATTTTATTTTTGATTTTTAATACTTTCTGACTCTATTCAGACTCTAAAACAAATTAAGCAAATTGTCTAATCAGACTGAGAACAAATTGAGCAGGGTACTAGATCTATATGAGAAGTTAAATACTCCATTTCAAATTTAAAGCCATAACTCTCTTGGATACACAACAGTGAGATATTGAAGGAAAATTAGTCTTTCCTATCTTTTTTTTTTTTCAGTTGTCCAATAAATTTATTTCAGAGACAGATTCTTTTTTTTTTTTTTTTTTTTTTTGAGTAAAAAAGGGGTAGGAGCAGTTACTAGAGTCTAATAAATTGTTCTATTCTTTTCAAAGCCATACCCAACACTTCCTGAGTAGGTCTACCACAGCAACACAGGCCATAAGACTGATTAATCCCTCTAAAAATGAAAATAACCAAAACAGATATTCTTCGTTCATACTTTCATGAATGGAAAGAATGCAGTAAATATTTGTGCTGATGTATTAATCAGATATATCATTCATATACACATAGATTAGTTATCTGAGTTATGTTAATGATTCTATTTCTACAGGACAGAATATTTTAATACTATACTATAGAGTTAATGCTTTCATTGTTAAAAATTGATAAAGGCAAAACTACAAAGGCTGAAACTAAAACTGCATTTCTCTTGAAAGAGTATATTAAAATTCTCATTGTTTTAGTCATTTTGTAAGTTGGAAAATCAAGTTCCTACTATTGTTTCTTTAGATTGGTCCAGAAGAAAAATAAACAAATTTGTTAAATCTTTTATTACCAGTTACCATTTAGATTTTTCTATGTTTACTAATGATACCAGCTCTTCTTAGTGTCTGCCACCTTCTATATAATCGAGTACTGGACAGGTCATCAAAATTGTATGCAGTGTGCTACTTTAGGCAAAGCAGATACATTATTTATTATTGTTCTAACAGCCCCAGGCTGTAGTTTGACATTTCAAAATGGTTGGCAACAGTAATAATATGGGTTATTTCCATTCATTCCTGCACTGTGAATTAATCTGAAAAATAAATAAATCCATTCACCATGCAGCCACACAAACATTGCTTAGTGACTAAGGCTTTCTAAAAATAATAATTTCAGTGTTAAATGAAACCTTTCTAGCTGAGGATGAGAATCACAGGCCAATACTGCAGGCTATGCAAGCACATGGTATGTCCTACTTCAATATAGGCAACAGTCACTCTATATCATAGATAAGCTGTACATGAACAAACATATGCACATACACACACACACGCACACGCGCACACACACACAAATATTTATGGTCTACAAGAGATAAAAGATATACATACAGAAATATGGAAGATAGAAAAGGATTCTATTTTCAGTTCTGATTTTAAGAAGTGATAGTTCTGTAGTGCTGTACTATTAGGATTTCTTACATGGTTTTGTCATCTTGATTTTCCTTACTAGATTAGTAGGATGACACTGAAGTTTCATGAATGTTTCAGGAATGAATAACAAGTCAGTTTTATAGTTTCCAGTGATTAAATAATTAGTGCAATAGACAAAGTGAGATGTCAGAGAGGGAAGCTAAATTCATGTTTACAAGCAAGATGACCCAGAGATTTGCTGAAAAGGGAAAGGAGGAGAATAAGTATACAGTTACCTGAAATTGTCAGGAGTGTCCAGAGAAAATAGTAACAAACCAGGTACAAACCAGGTATTTGATTTCATTCTGAAATCATTCTGAAATCATTCTGAAATCAAATAAAAGCAAGAAAGTAAACCAGGAAAGGACTTCCAAAAAAAACTCAGGCAGTCCTGAAAAATACAGCTCACATCCTCAGGAGCTAGAAGTAGGTTCCCATTGCTGTTTTTCCTGAATCAGATATTTTTGTTTTATTTCTGTTGCTCTTTTCAAATTTTGAGATTAGATAGATAAGTAGATAGACTGGGTACTTAACTGCAGAGATAAGAGGCAGTTAGCAAATCCAGGGCACTACATTCACCATCCATACACAACAGATTTAACTTCAAAATCACAGTGAGCTCAATTCACATGTCATTCAAGTACTACTGAGTGCCTTTGCAGTGGTACAGCAGGTGGGCTCACTGCTCATGCTGTGTCCAAGGCTTTGCAGACTATTAGGAGATCCTTATCTCTTCAGTATATTAATTTAATGCTCCCTTTTTCGGAACTGTCTTCCTGTGAACACTGCTTTGGTATTTCAAAGATCTTTGTAAACTATGCCTCTACTGCAATGAACAAAAGTGACTCAAGTTAGGACTTTGAAATGAATTTATGGAGACCTGAATTCTTACTTCCTGAGGGGAACTGCACAAGATTTTAGACTTTTGCCCTCATGTTTTGGGGCTTTTTAGCAAAATAACACTTAGATACAGCATGGAACACTGCTTCAGTCATCTATGGTTGCTTAAAAAGAAAAGTTCTTGAGCAAACTAGTGACTACAAATTCCAAAATTGAGTGCTGATGACAGAATTTCTCTATCATACAGATCTACCCAATACTTCTCTCTGAAACAGAGGAGACAGTCTGATGCTGGATATTTCAAAGAACTACACTTAAGCTATTCCTAGCTCTGGTTCTTTAATTCTAATTAGTTGTTTGAATTTGAGAAAGTTTAATTTTTGGCAATCAAAAGAAAGTCTTCACCTATTTTTGGGAAATCCTTACAAAAGTTAAACTATTGAGGCATTTTTATCTACGGACATCAAGTTCACCATTTCAACGCTAACTCCTGTAATAGTTATTCATAAAGTCTATTCTGACAAAAAGCTAAATAGAAAAAAAATCACCAATGAAATCACTCAAGTCACTTTTAACTTTGCACATTTGTTTTTGATCACAAGAAGCAGAACGAGATTGGTTATGAAAAATAGCCTTGACATAAATTTCAAATTATTATTTCTTTTTATATAATTGAGTTTATAGCAGATATACATGGGTTGTTTGCTTGATATTTTTTTCCTAGAATCTCAGACATTGTATTTCATAGCAGCACTTTATGCTGCATTAACAGAGTTTTATGCTGCATTAACATCATTTTAGAGCATAATAGAAAACAAATGGGTGCAAACAGAGATAATAAGGAAAACAGACAAACTTTATTTTCACTGGTTGATTCTTGCATTCTACAGGGACAATACTATAAACAAAATGACAATGTCTTTTAAACTGTCTGCTATTTCCCTTTGAAATGAACATTCAGAGTATGATATTTTTACATGATTGAAATTAGGCAGGATGGGGAGTCCTTATTTTTAATCTGGGATTTCTCCAACACAAGCATTTAACACTTGTTTGGTTTTATTTTATTTTTTTTGTTAATTGATAAATTTATCTTAAATACAAAGTATAATATATCAGACAATTTAAAAATGCTAACAATTCTATTAGAGGATAGGTTTCAAGAAAGAAGAAAGAAAGGAATAGATAATCATTTATAGTCTCAACACATAGAATTCAAAAAGGAAGGAAAGGATTACTGTCTAGCTATTAAAGCAAAAGATATTTCCTGATTTGCTCTCCAATGTTGCTATTGACCTTTTACTTAGCATTGGCATGGACTCAGCTAGAATCATGTGCATCAGTGTAGTTTTGTTTGTTTGTTTGTTTGTTTTCTCCAAGAAAGTATGAGTTTGAAAGGAGAATTGTCTAGAGTAATATGCAAAAATGAAGATGTGAACAAACTAGGGCTCTTTGGGAGTTGCAGTTTTGGACTGAGTTGGTAACAGAAAGAGAGGGCAAATAAAAGTCCTTAAATACAAGAGAAAAGAAAAAAAAATATTACTTTGCTAAATTCAGATAAACAGAGTAATAACAAAATGAAAGAAATTTAGATCAGACATTCAGAAAAAAATACCAACCTCAAAATAATTAATATATCGAATAGTTCTCCTTTGAAAGAATGACTAGCTCCATCTCAGGATATTTAAGAACAAGTCCATGAAATATGTCAGGTATAAGTGTAATTGCACCTTTATGATTAATTTCAACCCCACACAGTAAACAGAACTGAGTGCTGAACTTCCAGCAACTAAGTGCTGTTTTCGTCCTGCTAGTCTTCTTCAGCTCAACTAGATCTCTGTGCAGCTATACAATGCTTGTGCCAGCCAAAAGGACAAGGTAGCATAGGGACAGGAACAAACAGTTGGAAGCAGGAAAAGAATGTAATTGTCTCTTTTGGCACAGCCACTTGGCTTATAAAGTTGCAAGATATTTACAGAACTAGGCCTATTATTTCCTATGTTGTACTACTATCTATTTTGAGAAGAAACTTTTTGTTCTAAATTTGTGTGGTATAATGAGATGGCCCTGGACTTCTTCTGAATTTTTTAAGTACAATTACAATCCAATTAACAAAAGAATATGCCACACTAGAAAAACTGAACCTCTAAAAATCCCTGTATGACAACTAGCGACAGATTAGGGGTTTTTTGTTTGATTGTTGCTTTTTTATTTGTTTTGTTTTGTTTTAAATCCTCACAGTGAGAAAACTCCACTGGGTTCACAGAATGTACAGTGATTATTTCCCATGAGCTTCCTAAATAAATGAATTTGTCAATAAAAGCAGCAGTACTATGTATCTACTTAGTGAAAGTTCATAACAGGTATTCAAGATGATTTGTTGATTTTCATATATCTGAATCCAGGCTTTCCTGAATGGAGTTGCAAAACCTCTGGAAGAAGATTGCTATTATGTGTCAGAAGACTAACAGCAGTGATGTTTACTCGTGGCAGAAGGAGAGAGTGGGAAAGTTTTGTAAAATTTAATTGCATTTTCTTTACAGTTTAAAAAAAAAAAAAAAAAAAAAAAGTGGTGATGATGTCCTGATTCTGTCCTGTTCTGTCTTTCCATCTCAAACAGTTCCCAATGATTGATCTGATTTGATTTCGCTTTGGTAAAAGTAATTAAAAGCAGGGGAGGAGTAAAGGTTTTGTTTTTGTTATTTTGTTTGTTTGTTTGTTCCAAAACACTGGGAACTAACAATAGCTTCTGCTGATCATGAACTTACTCAAGTTGATGAAATAAATATACTGTGAGAAAAGAGTTGTATACAGTAAGCTGTAGGAGAACAGTCAAGAGTTCTTCTACTAGGGCTCTTTTTTGTGGGAAAGCTATTTGCTCTCTCCTCTTTCCTTTCCATTTTAAATAGTGCTGTCACTAGCATGTAGACGTAATACTGTGGGCTAGGACACACAAAATGGGTACACAGCTTGAAAAGTTTATTTGCTCTTGAGCTTTTCAGTTATTGATTTCACTGTTCACTGGCAGCTGTCAAGATTTCTGAACTTGTTTCTTTAGCTGTTTCATTACTCTGCCTCTACACTTATTTTCCAGAAGACTTTGTGGAAACTTTTCCACTATTCTCATGGACCAGACAATTCCACTACATTTTTAGCCTCCCTGTTATAACCTTCAATGCCTTCTAAGAATCTGAAAATACACATTTTATTCTAGCTTTCCTTCTCTCGGGATAATTTTCCAAACTGTCTTGTTTCAATATTTAACTACTTTCCATATTGCTTAAGTCATCTGACATAACTTTCATCTTTTCAGAGTTAAACTCCAGCCTTTCACAAAGATAGTAGTGGCCTGTGTGCTTTGAGAATTTTTCAAATGAGCAATGAAATAACTCCAAGGTATCAAAATTATATTTCAGGAGGAAATTTCCAAGGCAAAAGAACCCAAATAAATGTCCTTATATCTATAGTAAATTAAGATGATTTATAAATAAAGGGGAGAGGCATCTCTGGGGAGTCTATAGGAACCATTGATTTGCAAAATATTTAATATTTTCAAGTTTTCTGGGACATTCTGCTCCTAATTTTCAGGCTAGGATTAGCAATAGGAAAGACAGGTAACTTAAAAAAAAGAAATATCTTATAACAACTAAAAAAAGTAATATATTGCTCTTAAGTGTCTTTAGAATCTTGAAGAACTCTTGAATCTCTTATAACTTACAGCTTGGTGAAAATTTTGCATATTCTTAACATTACTGAAACCATAACCTATTTCAATAAAAAAAAAGTAAAAATAAAAAGGCAAGGATTCAAATAGATTCAGAAGCAGACAAATAAGTGAATAGGAACTCAAAAGAACTTCTAGATTTCTGAGAACTTCTAAAAACTTGTATAACTTCTATTTCTAAAATAAAAAATACCTATACTTACGATAATAACTCTAAAAAAATTTGCTCTGCTGTTTGTAGATTGCACATCTCTTTCCTTAATCTCCTTTTTCACCTTTCTTTTTACAATAATTCTTAGATGTCTTCTTACAGCTGCAGTCATAGTTTAATCAAGGACAACCCAATTAGTTTAACTTAGCTATAATGTGTCTAAAAACACTAGCATAGACTATTCATGAAACTATACACTTCTGTACAACATTATATTGGGATTTTAACAGATTCAATGAATTTCAGAATAGCAGACAAATCCATTTCAAAGCACCCTAGTAGACTGCTAACATAAGAATTTGTGGAGTAACTACACTAATCACTCTTAAAAAAGAAAATCTTGCAAGTTCTTTCATGATGATTCATTCTATAACATAAGAAAAAGGACTATTGTAGGGGCCCACTTCAAGGACAGTAGTACAGTGCCTATCAGCAATCAGGATGCCTTGTTAGTAGATAACCAGCTTCAAGGCCGACAGTGCACTTGTTCTATCAGCGGACCAAAAACAAAGGCAGCTGTCCGGTTGCTACATGACCAGAAAGATTGCTACCATAAAGATTGAATACTCAACCACATGAAATTGGGAATTTTAATGTTCAACTAGAAAAAAAAGCATGGGTAATGTTTTTGCACTTTGAAAGCTTTTAATATTATTAACCATACTTTTTTCAATCCTAAAATTTTGTCTGAGTTTGACATCATTTTTATATTTTCACTAAAATCTACTATTACAAAATACTGGAACTTTAATCCATGTCTGAACAGATCCAAGAAAACTCTCCGAAAAAACAAGGAATGACCCCACACCTGAAGGAGTTTAAAAGTTATATTCCTCTGACCCGTTTTCTCTACAAACTGAGATGAATACGTGTGAGATATACAACACAAAAAATCATAGTTTGTCAACTGTTTGCATCTCTGTGCATGTAAGTATAGATATATATGAATATATACATACATTTTTTATGTACAGGCAAATTACAAAAGCAAAACCAAGCACCAGACTGTAATAAACATGTCTCCTAGGATGAAAATAAGCAGAAAAAAGAAAGAGTAAAAGAGGATGACAGATGTTAGTGCTAATATCATAATGTCTCATAAGACTAGTAGAAGCATCCACAGACAATAAACTCATAACCCTGGATTCTTGTAGCATTCATTATCATTGCAGCTGAGACTCAGCATAACATACTTCAATTCATTTTTCCTGGAGTTCAAAATAAACTAGATAAATGGAAGAAAAAGGAACATAAGTAGAAATGAACTTTTAACTCAGACAAATGATGAAATTGGAAAATGAAATGCTTAACTTAAAGTTCTAGCATGGTGTAGGTGCACAATTCCATTCATTTCTGATAAACTCACATACATATCTAGTAAATTATAATGGTTTAGTATAGTAAATTTTTAAATGGTATCCACTTTTCGAAAGGTAAATTAAAAAAAAAAAAATGTGAATGTCTAACAGTAAAGAACTCCATGTAAATACTCACATGAACATGCCATTGAAGGTTAGAGTGGTACTTGAACATATTAACATGCACAAAAAGAGCTGTGCACAATTTATTAAGTGAACCTACTATGTCACATGTAAAAGTTGAATACATCCAGATCAACATATGATAGCACCTTGGTACCAGTCAAAGGTGACTTTTGTTTTTGTCAACAAGCTTACCACAGCAAAAATCCATGCAACTCATCACAAACTGGGGTATAAGTAATGTTCTTATCAATGGTCTATAACTGCCATGTGAACTATAGCTACTTCAGGGAAGCAATCATATTCTAAAAATCAGATAACAACAAGAATATGGAAAGTAAAACAAACTCATCCGACATCATTAAAATCCTAACTGCCACTGAAGTCTAGTTTAAAGAAAAAAAGGCAAGATGTAGATTCTTAACAACAAAAAGGGAAAGAATTCTACTGATACAGTCTGTATCACTATTTTTTAGGACAGATCAGATAAATGAGATAAAAATTAGGGAATCTAGAGAGCAAATATTATTTTTTTGCCACGTGTTTTGCTACCTACTATTTCACACAGTAGACACCATACTCTTAAGATAACATTAAGTTGTGAAGACAAACTGAAGAAAAAGCCCACTCTCAGGGCTGTGGTTGTCAATGCAGCCCTAATTCTGCCCAGTGCAACCTGCATTTTGACAAAAATTTTGATCTGACTTGATCAGACATGTTTTTGCATAGGACCTCTGCCACTCTTAATGGATAAACTTCTCTAAATGCAGAATAATTAATTTCCTCATAGATTTTTCTGTGGTGCTTACAACAGTAGGGGAAAAATTTAATCATCATCTAATATATCTGTTTTTCCATGTGAACAATTGACTGTATTTTCCATAGCCTTGTTCCTGGAACTAGCTAAATTATTTTGAGTGAAACTAGGCAAGATTAGCCTGAGGCAAACACGCAGTATGGAAAAATTTCAGCTCAAGCTATTAAGTTTTGTAAGGTTATAAACAACTGAAAATAGGGACTGATATGTAGAAATGTCACAAAACCTTCATAACAAGCAATTTTCTCATAATATGCCCATTTTCTTGACTGGCACCAATTAAATTTCATGTAACAAAAAATCTTATTTGTGAGGCTTAAGAAGGGCTTGATTTGAATAAAGAGAAAAAAAAATCAATAATTGGAAAAACAGATTATGACTAAGACGTTAATGTATTGTTCAGTGTGTTGAACCAAAAATCTGTGACTAGGTATTAGAAGAGGAGGTATCTTTGTCTTAGAAAAAAAAAAAACAGTAATCAGCCCACAGAAGACAACTATAGCTCTGAAAAGAGATGAAGTACAATAGAGGAAGAAAAGAGTTTATTTGAGAAGTCGTAGGAAAAAGACTAGATGTTGACCTAGCTGAACATAGGATCAGGAATGGAAAAGGCAAAGTAAGCAAGACGAAAACTTCAAGAACAATGGAAAGTCAGATGAACTGCTTGGAAGAAAGGGCACTAAATGTCACTGATAGAGGGTTTTAGACTTGAAACAGAGGAAAATAAAATTAGGGAAGTAAGTCTTTTAGGAAAATGCTGGAATATGATTTTCTCTTTACTTAGATATACAGGAAACTTGTAGTAAAATTTGGCTATATTTGAATGCTCCCTTGGTGGGGGGAAAAAAAAAAAAAAAAGAAAAGCCTGGATTGAGTCATTGCATCTGTCACCAAACTCAGTACTAGACAAATCACTAATACCTCACTTTCCTTAGGTGACCCTTCTGTATTCTTCGTTTTCTCAGCCTTAAAACTCAAGTACCTCACTAACTTTAGATGCCACTGCAAATGCAAACTGTTGAATATAATGTTAGAATTCGCTAACTGATGTTAAATGATGCTGCTTCGGTTCCTGGGCCGAGGCCATCTGCCCCGGGGTTTCAAAGCACCAACACCAATGTGATGTGAAGTTTATTGCTTGCTTCACACATCCTTTATAGTTTCCCATCTGGCGAATGCGCTGCACGCAATGCCCAAACCCCAACCACAAGCGTAGCCTGGCAGTATATCCTTATTTGGCAGCGCTATAGACACATCCCTATTCTTTCCATAACATCGCGAGATCTTCCGAATGCCATGCCTTATACTAAATCCTGTCTTATGCTGCGTCACTTACTTATGCTAAGCTCCCAACACTTCTAAGCTCCCTACAATATAGGAAGCACCACATAAAACTGAAGTCATGAAAATTTATCACCTGAACTTCTCAAACTGGCTTGAGTTTCTCTATGGCCTCACTTGATCACTGCACTGGCATTTAGACACATATGTAAAACAGAAATGTAAGTTCACAATGTACTACAATGTACAAGGAAGGAAGGAAGGAAGGAAGGAAGGAAGGAAGGAAGGAAGGAAGGAAGGAAGAGAGAAAGAGAGAAAGAGAGAGAGAGAGAGAGAAAGAGAGAGAGAGAGAGAGAGAAAGAAAGAGAGAAAGAGAGAAAGAAAGAGAGAAAGAGAGAAAGAGAGAAAGAGAGAAAGAGAGAAAGAGAGAAAGAGAGAGAGAGAGAGAAAGAAAGAAAGAAAGAAAGAAAGAAATTGCATGAGCACCTTAATTCTGCTGTTTTCTGACTTCACTGTACTTACCCTTACAGCAAAAATGTTGTTCATTTAACTTAGCTTTCATTTGTAATTCATTCATTAAAAGCTTTGTTCCAAAGCAAGACTGGGTGCTTTCCAGCACCATAAACAATTTACAGGTAGGTATAAACTTTTTCATTATTAAAACTTGCCTTAAAACTGTTTGACCTGTATTTACTGTGCAGTTTGGCAGAACTAAAACCAACAAACCCTAAACATCTCAGGGATTCAATTATTATTTCCAAGTCCTTCTGTTATAACAATCCATCTTGAAAAAGAAAACCATGCATCATAGTTTTCCTGGGCTAGAGTAAGATACCCTAGAGCATGGACAACCGTTAACACTGGTGCCTTTTCTGTTGCTCTAATGCTCGGGAGGTAATTCTAGAAATTGTTTACATAACAAAATGATACAGAAGTGCACTGACTTTTAAGCTTAGTTTTCTAAAATATCATGTTTATTCCTCATTTATATTAATTAAACTTTTGGTTTTTTGGCACTTGTGTACTTTTTGTACTTCGTTTTTCTTAGAAGTACAGTGAATTTAAATTTATATTCCATTGACCTAAAACATAAATAATTTTTGCAATGGAGCTCTTTCTACACCCTTGCCCTCCACTTCCATTCATCATTAATTCATGTTATGTATTAGAAAGGGTAAAAGTATTTACAGAAATATAAGGATTTTTTTTTAATTTATTTAGGAAATTTCCCCGTTTTCTTTTCTGTAGACAAATATCATCTCACTAAGAATGTGTAAATATTACACATTATAATTTTATATATATACTTTATTACACAAGTATTACCCAGTAAGCTATATATTGAAGCATATGCTTTAGGATTGCCACTGTCAGTTTCCAACAGATTTAATTATTAAGCAAGATCAACAAATACATTTACATACATACATACATAGAGCTGGGATTTCTAGTTAATAAAGTTCCTAAACCTATGCATTAAATACCTAGATTTAGAGCCCTCTGCAGTGAGGAACATTTTGAATTTTCTCAGAATCACAGAATGGTTGAGGTTGGAAGGAGATCATCTCTAGAGATCTCTAGAGATCATCTAGTCCAACCTGCCCTGCTCAAGCAGGGACATCTCTAGATGCACATGGCACATCTCTAGATGTGCACATGGCACAGGGTGGCATCCAGGCAGGTTTAGAAGGTCTCCAGAGAAGGAGGCTCCATAATCTCTCTGGGCAGCCTGTTCCAGTGCTCTGTCACCCTAACAGCAAAGCAGTTCTTCTTCATATGGAGATGGAACTTCCTGTGTTTCAATTTCTACTCATTACCTCTTGTCCTAACATTGGCCATCACCAAGAAGATTTTGGCCTCATCCTCTTTACATTCTCCCCTGAGGTATTTGTACATGGTGATAAGATCCCTTCTCAGTCTTCTCCAGGCTAAACAGGTCCAGCTTGCTTAGTCTTTCCTCATAAGATAGATGTTTGAATCTCTTAATCATCTTTGTTGCTGTATGCTGGACGCTCTCTAGATGTTTTACATTCCTATTTTAGTGGGAAGCCCAGAACTGCAGGATAATTCTCCTGGACTCTCTTTCCTTCTAGGACTCTAGCCCAGAGGATTCCTTCAAGGAGCTTTCTGAAGAGGTCAAAGTGGCAATCCTTTTTGCCCAGCTTCCTCCTCACAGGATAGTGAATTCCAACATCTCATGATCACTGCAACCAAGATGGGGCTCAAACCTCACATTTCCAACTAGACTATCTCTGTTTGTTAGTAGCAGGTCCAGCCCTTCTCATTGGCTCATGACCTGCAGCAAGAAGTTGTCTATCATCTGCAATATTCTTCAGGAACCTCCTGCACTGTCTGTTCTTAGCTGTGTAGTCATCCCAGCAGACATCAGGGTGGTTGAAGTCCCCCATAAGGACCAAGACCTGTGATTGTGAGTCTTCTTGCAGCAGCCTGTAGAAGGCTTCATCCACTTCCTCTTCCCAATCACCACTGCAGTGTCATACCTGTTGGCCTGCACTTTAATCCTAACCCACAGGCTCTCAACTAGCACTTTGTTCTCCCCTATACTGAGCTCTCAGCAACATTGCAGTTGCTGTCTCATGTAAAGAGCAACTCCATCATCTTGTCTTCTTGGCTTGTCCTTCCTAGAAAGCCTAAAGCTATCCATGGCCACATTCCAGTCAGGAGAGTTGGCCCACCATGTCTCAGTAATTGCAATGAGATCATGGCTCTGCAATGGCATACACACATCTCCAGTTCCCCTTTTTTATTCCCCAGACTGTGTACCTTTACGTAGAGGCATTTGAATTGGACTCCCAATGTGCCTCTCATTCTAGATGGGGCAACTGTAACTTGAATATGTGAGCCTTCAGTAGCTCTCCCTTTTTGCTATTCTCCATCTCCAGGCTTTGGCCATTCTTTGTTGGTTCTGAAGTTAGCCTGCTGTGAGTGAAATGGTAGGTCACCCCCTAACTTATCACCAACTTCCCTGATGATACTCTTCTCCTTCATCAAAAGTAGTTTAAAGCTTTATCAATGAACCCTGCTAGCTCATCACCAATGATCCTTGTCCAACTTTGGGAAAGATTAATCCCATCCAATGTCAGCATGTGTGGTCCCATGTAAGGCTTCCTATTGCCAAAAAAAACAAAGTGGTGGTGACGACCCCAGTCACAGAACCACCTGTGACCTGTATCCTCTTGTTTCTTTCTATATTGGTGCTAACACCAGGGAGAATGGAAGAAAAGATGACAAGCACGCCTGAGGTACTGATCTTCCGACCCAGTTCACAAAAGTCCCTTTTAATTGCCCTTGGGCTACACATTGTCACTTCCTCTCCACCTACATGTGGGACCAGAAACGGTCTGTGCGTCAAACCAGACTAGGAAATTTCCTGGACCCAGGCCCCAGGAAAGCAACAGTTTTCCCGTAGAGGAGGGTCCCTTATACATATCGGACCCTCCATTCCTTTTATTGAGGGATTTCTCATGACTATAACGCACCTTCTTTTCCCTCCTGCCAGTGGTCACAATATGGGAGGTTGGCCTTTCTGACATCATTAATATTTTTGGATAAGGGGGATTCTCACCTTCACCATCCATAGATTGCCCTGTTCTTGTTGAGTAGTGGTATATAGGAGGGTGAGATGGTAGAAGAAGGATTTCTCCTTCCATCTTGAGCCTGGACTTTTTTCCATTCATTGCCATCCTTGTTTCTTTTCTCTTGCATTGGCTGAGGGATGGAATCTATATTTTTTTGGCGCTAGGGACTTCCTGGTGCCCGTTCACATTTTTGGGGGGTCAGAGCCTGGCCCCACCATCTATTTTCCTCTCTGACTTTCACATACACCTCAGCTTTTCAACCGCCTTTTGTAGTTCTGCTGCTATGCTGAGCAGATCTTCAGCCTGCTTACATCTTGCATAGTTGCTGTCCCTGCAGCTATTCAAAGGAAGTGTCAAGCTCTGTCACTCCCTGCAGCCTGACACCTGGACGGCTGTGTGCTTTATGGCTTGGTCAGTCTGGTTCCCCATCTTCTTTTTAGCAAGTGCTGACACAGTCTTCTAACGAGTAATTGCCATAGTGGGCACTCCCGGGAGCTCACTGCTGCACGCCTTACCTGCTTCAACTGACTCACCATGCTCTGGCTTCCATGCTCCCTGAGGGCTGCTCTTGTAGGCACATGGGTTGGATTGCTCTCCTTGCTGGTGCTGCCTCTGATGCATCAGCACCGCCTGGGGCTAGGGGTGCCTTACTGTCCCTGCTCTAGTGCCTGCGTTTCGCTATGTCTTTTGTCCACCTATTTAGCTCCTTTAGAACTACATCAATAAAACTGATGCATTTGGAGGTTTATTGGGATTTGTAAAGGGAAACAGTTTCCCTGTCCTACAAACTCTTCCAGATTATTTTAAGACAAAAATTAATTCAGATAAAAGCCGAGACCCTAATTCATGTCACCTACCTAGACACTTGGGCGACATTTTTTTAGAAGCCTATTCTTCTAAACATACTCTGTAGAGAACATAAAGGTACAGCAGAATTGATGATCTGAAACATACAGGAGAGGTATCATTAGGTAACCATCTTTTCTTTTGCTGCATCAGTTATGATTAAATTAGGGATAACAGACTGCTTGAAGCTAGGCAAATGATGACTAAGCCATGCACACACAAACTGTGGGAGGGCAGTTTCTCTTCTCATCCAGTGCACAATTCTTAGCAGGCTTTAATATAGGTATTACCACAAAAAGCTTTTGTTTCCCCTCAAATCATACTTTCCTGTTAATAGTTTTCTCTTTTCCTTGAAATAGGCAAAGAAGAGCAAATTCTTTTTTTTTTTTCTGCAAACTGTTTGTATACTTTTTGTCTTATTGAACAATAAAGGAGGTAAGAATAACAGCAAAACAACAGAAAATCAGTTGCACAACATACAAGTTTTCATAAGTTTTGTAAGTTTCCATAAAAATTTACAAAAGCAACTATTAGTCTTGTCAATTTAGACACCTACAAATACATGGTTAACTATAGTCATTTTATTTCTTTATTCATATTATCCAGTTAAGATGGTTCATTCTATATGTTTTCTCTTCACTTAGACAGACAGTGAGGGGAAAAAAATGTAACCTAGATTGTTTTTATTTTTCAATGAATCTACTAAAAAAATACAGCTTCAGGGCTGTCATTCAGAATGAATATTCAATTAGTTAGCAAATCAAAGTATGTTTTTCTGGAGGGCTAAGTAATTTACACCAAGCATTAATAATTTAAATACTACTCAGCTCTAACTAACAGTCTTTATAATGGAATTATACTATTATTTAAATATCTCCTATTAATTGTTCCCCACATAGTGAAAAATTGGCTGTTTCTTAATAGATTAAATACCATAATACCATAATACCTGTGTTAATTAAATGAAGTTAATGTTTCCCTACCTATCAATGTACATTCTGTTGCAGGAATAGTAAGAAGAAAGCTATGGAGAATTCAAATGTTTAAGGCCTAATCTTGCAAAAAATAATACTAACAATATCACTCATTATCCACTTAGCACCTCAATTTACCTGAACAGTTAGGGCATTTATTATAATCTATATTATATGTTATATATTATAATAATTATTTCAAATAATATATCTGAAATATAATGTATGCCTCCCATGATCTCAGATATTTTTATCTTTTGAAGCTGTGGACTTAAAGCTCTGAGAGTTCTGTTATAGTCACCATACAAATGTTGTACATCACCTAAAACAAGTAATTGCAAGGCTGAAGAAGATTTTCAGACCAGCTACTTGCCTTTTAGAAGGTCTGCATGTCTGAGATTAAAGCTGAGCATCAAATGCATACAACTGGATTTTCCAGTCCAAAGAGAGGAAGAGCAGGGAGAAGAATGAGCTCCCAGAAAAACACTGCTCTATCTCTCTAAAACAAGAATTTGCTTACTTGTTTGTTTTCCCCAAAACAAAATGTTCAAACATTTTCATTATGACAGTAAACGTGTACAGGAGGCTATGCTAAATATCCTTGTTTGCATTTAAATTCAAATGTAGGCAGTGGACATGATCATTGAGTGGTTCAAGTCTCACATCAGTAAGTGGATTTTTTTGTTTTGTTTTGTTTCTTCAACTATTCAGTTTTCCTTCTTGCACTAGCCTTCATCCCAAAATCACAGAGCACTAGAATTTAAAGCACACACCTTACATATCAGTTTTAATCCTTCTTCCCTGGGAAGGAAAGAAAATTCTTTTCCCTTCCTTTTCTTTCCCTCTCATATCATCTTTTTCTCAGCATGAGTTTTAGATAATGTAACCAGTTTGTCCTTATCCCTACAAAAATCATACAATGCATATTGCACAGTTTGATTTCCCCAAAGAAATCTCACAGCCTCCTGTTAGGTGTTTATATCGACATTTTCTTTAAGGAAAAAAAAAAAAAGTCAGCAAAGAAATACAATCCTAAATGGTTCCATGCAATTATCTCCCATATTTGTAGAGCTGCGAATAACAACACTCAGAAAGAAACATTGCTTAGTTTTTTTGTTATGCAACTTTTTGCCTTATTGTAAATGAATTGCCTCTGAAATATCAAAGCCTTCTTGAATGGAAGAGTCGCAGAAAACCAGAATATGAATTACTGATATTTTGCTCTGATAAAAGCTCAAATATAAGTTTTCTTGCAAAGGCCTATTTTTCAGTTTCCTTTTCTACATTTTTCAGGGCAACTCTCAGCTGGTGTTTCTTGCCCCAACTGCAGGAGCGCAATAAGTCACTCCAAACAATAGTGTACCATTAGATTCTGGACACCATGCTTTCCAAATGGAAACAAATAACTATCATATTGAGGAAAAGAAAGAATTTGAGTTAGTGTGTCTGACATAAAATTTTTATGCTGTTGTATGAAATGTGAAATTGAAATAAAGCAAAGCAGCAGCTATCTCTACCATGGGCTATATCCACTAAATGTTATTCACCCTCTGCAAGCAGAGATGACACCTTTCTGCTATCTTTCAGAAAACGATTGAAGGGAAGGAAAAAAAGAATCTGTAGCAGCACAGATGCAGAGAACTGTTTTGGGTACTTCCATAGAAGCTTTTTGCAGAGAGTCATACAGCACTAGAGACAGGTGGGACAGCACTAGGAAATGCTGCCTTCCCTCTCCCCACCCATGTAGCTAATCTCTCTGAGCACACCAGTGCTTGATAAACATAAACAAATCAGACATCAGTAATTCAGGACATGTTGGATAAGTTGGGTGCTTTTACTATATACATATATTATTTTCATCTGCTAATATTATTCTCATTAAAAATTCTCATTAAAAAATCTCTAAATTCTCATTAAAAATAAAGTTTGAAATGCAAGAAGGAAGGAGAAACCAAAGCATTTTCTTTTTTAACTCTCATGTTCAGGCTCATTTTAAATAAGAGTTAACCATTCACAACTAAGGATGAGTAGTAATGTCTGAATAGTTGTTTGATGGTCTATATCAAATGAGTATGATTGTCCTACCTGAATTCCTCCCAGAACAGAGAGGACATTAAAAGTGGTATATACAAGATTAACTTAAAACTTTTCATTATCCTCGGAAGAAAGATACATTTACAATCTAATAATTGTAGCCATATTTAGATCAGGAGAATAGTTTGTAGATAATCACCCTCAGTTGATGCTCTTTAATGTAAAGTACTAGAAAAAGAATAGACATGAAAAAAGATGTAATTTCACAGTACTAGATTTTGCATTGTCGAAACACACAGCAGTCCTTTTCCTTTTGCTTTTTTTCCTTTTCCCTTTCCCTTTTGCTTTCCCTTTTCTTTTTTTTTCCCTTCCCTTCCCTTCCCTTCCCTTCCCTTCCCTTCCCTTCCCTTCCCTTCCCTTCCCTTCCCTTCCCTT